>NW_009696367.1:23943-72300 GCF_000703405.1 Apaloderma vittatum | reverse complement strand
GATGGCATCCCTTCCCTCCAGCATGTCAGCCCCACCGCATAGCTTGGTGTCGTCATCGAACTTGCTGAGGGTGCATTCAATGCCACTGTCCACGTTGCCAATATAGATGTTAAACAAGACTGGTCCCAGCACTGATCCTTGAGGGACTCCACTTGTCACTGGCCTCCACTTGGACATGGACCCATTGACAGCCACTCTTTGGGTGCGGCCTTCAAGCCAGTTCTTTATCCACTGTGTTATCCATGCATCAAATCCATATTTTAACGGCTTGGAGACCAGGATGTCTTTGCGGGACAGTATCAAAGCCTTTGCTCAGGTCTAGGTAAATGACGTCAGTTGCTTGTCCTTCGTCTATTAATGTGACCTTTTCATAGAAAGCCACCAGGTTTGTCAGGCACGATTTGCCCTTGGTGAAGCCATGTTGATTATGTTCAAACACCTCTTTGTTATTCTTCTGCCTCAGCAGTGCATCCCGGAGGATCTGCTCCATGATCTTGCCGGGCACAGAGGTGAGACTGACTGGCCTGCAGTTCCCTGGTTCTTCCTTCTTTCCCTTTTTGAAGATGGGGGTTCTGTTTCCCCTTTTCCAGTCAGTCGGGACTTCACCCGACTGCTATGACTTTTGGCATATAATAGAGAGGGGTTTCACAATCTTCCACTAGACCATGTTGCTCAAAGCCTCATCCAGCCTGGCCTTGAACACTTCCAGGGATGACGCATCCAGAAGAGTTGAGCATAATTTTTTTAGGGTAGTTTTTCTTCACAAAGAAACAAGTGGCATGAAGAGAGATCCTATTAAGCTTCTAAACAAATTTCCTGACTGAAATACAACTTTGACCAACTTGAATTCATTTATATTGCTATTTATTCCCAGAATATATTCCAAACAAATCCTTTAGACACAAGCATACTTCACAGTCAGTTCCTTTACGACTTGCCAAACTGCAGGCTCCTGAACAATTTTTCAGGGTTCATTGCTAAGTCCTGCTACCAGGTCAATTCCATTTCCAGAAGCACTTCACTGTTAGGATAGTTTCTCCCCTACCTATTCCCCTTCAGTTCTAATCGGAGGGGATACTCTGCTGGTACTTCTGAAGTACCACTCAGGACAGGGTTAGAGAATTTAAACCATATTTGAACTTCCTCATTCAATCTCTCGTATGGCTGTCTGCACTGGAATGTTTATTCATGTGTGCTAATATTGCAGTTTACTAAACTTCAGTAAACTTCAGTGAAACTCCTGATAGGGATTTATTTTATGTTTTCATTCAATGAACCATGTTAATCATACATTATTTATTAAAACTCTCTCTTTAGGATATCATGGAAATGTAGCTTCATCTTCAGCTTTAAAACTGTGTGATCTTAGGGATTTAAAAAAACCCCAAACAGTTTAGCATCTTCCATCAGTGGTTCTTACCCCAGTTCGAGGATTTTTTTCTTCTTGTTGTGAAGGCTCTGTTGTAGTTTTGTCATCTTGATTGTTGCAAAAAGGGCATGATGATGTTTGACTAGATAGCCCATTAGCTCCAATGGCTTCCTTCTCATACTTCTCCCTCAAACATGTAGGGGCAGTTCTTGGGCACTAAATCACATAGTTTGAAGGAATAGCACACATACTCCTACCTAAACATTTTGCAGTTTCATCTGGAAATGAAAAAACTCATAGTTATTTTAACAGTTAATGAAGAAGTTAAGGCCTAGTATTATTGAAATTGGAAAAGATAAAAAGACATTGTGGCCTTTTTTCATGCATTTTTTCAGTGTCAGAAAAATGTAGCATTTTTGCTTTCTAAACTTGACAGTTCTTTCAGTGCTCCTTCAAATTCATAAACCCATAACCAAAGCATTTTTACTTACACATGTAATTCAATTAATTTTTAAAGAAAATACCTAGTTAGATACATGTAAACATACTGGTTAAGCTGTATATCTTAATTTTCTCCAGTTCAATGAATGAGACTGTGTAAATAGACTGCAAAAACAGCACCTAAGAGCATATTCAGTTTTTATTGCCTGTCAAATTACTGCTGTGACACCCATAGTTGGTAGTGAAACATTGTGATCCACTGTTAGCAATGAAACACAGAGTGTGAGTTGCTCATTGAGTTTAGGTAATGTACCAGAAAACACTGCATGAAAACACTAATTTTCTCAATATATATTAGTAGACACGTGTTTACCAATGAGAAGTTGAAGATGGTTTAAAACATTGTTCATTCATTTGAAGCCTTTTCCAGGCTTTACTTAAAGAATTTATATTTGGGGTTGCATTAGACATGAATGGCTCGTGCACTGAAGAAGCAGAAGCTGTGATTTGACCTAATATGGCTGTCAGTCCTGGACTGATGTCACACCTCAAAAATCCTGATATTTTTACAGTGAGATTCATATGCATTGTATCTTTGACACTGAGCTATCAGTTGAGGTGTCAGTGGTGTTACATCCACCGTAAGTTTTGTCATTTTTATCTTTACCGTGTTGTTTTGATTACTCTTCCTTTGTACTGGACGTACACGCAACATACAGGAAATTTGTAGGTCATCGCTTCAGTCCTGCTGGTACCTCTCTTAGTAGTCTAAACACTGCCCCTGACATTCGCTCTTTCCTCACAGACCTGCCCTGACTTCAGGTACCTTACAGAAGATGATCTTGAGACTATTGTTACAGCATGGCTTTAGGAGCTGTATAGATAAGAGCTAGTTTTATTTAATTTATCTGAACTGTATAAAGAGAATCATAAAACCCAGTATTGTCAGCCTTTAATAATACTACCATTGAAACCTTTCATTATCTTAATATCAGTGCATTCAAGGAGCGGTTCTTTGTCTCTGTCCTTTTTCTTAAGATGCCTGTTTCTCAGTGTTAAGTAGCAATTGTTGGCTAAAACCAGCAGAGGGGAAAGCACTATTTCTTGGATAGCAAAACAGTTGATCTAAGCACATCATAATAAACTTTATGAAGTGACAAACATTGTGTCTCATACAGTTGTTATTATCTTTTCTCAGTCTTTCCCTGTAGCATTTATTTTCTATGTAGCTTCTTACACTACCTTTGTTGCTTTGGAGGCTGAGCTCCCCTTCAGTGCTGAAACCAACTTCTGGTGCACATGCCTCAATCTCTGTCCTCCAAGGGAAGACTTATGCGTGTGGTGGATTTGGCTTTGTGAACAGACTACAAAGGGACCACCAAACCCTATGCACTGCAGGAGAGCATGTAATGGAGATTCAACCTAGAAGACTTCCCCAGGACATTTATTCAACAGGTCATAAGGCACTGTCTCATCACAAAAAAGCAAGTCCTTTCAAGCTAGCTTCTCCCTGACAGTGCCTAAGCATCAAAGCTATTTCTCTTCACTGACTTAGAGGAAAACGGGAGCAAGAAGCCCCAGAGAGTAGACGGTGTGAATCATTTAGGCTGGAAAAGACCTTTAAGATCAGCAAGCCTGATCCTTAACCTAGCAATGACAAGTCCAACACAAAACCATGCTCCTAAGCACTGCATACACACATCTTTCAAATACCTCCAGGGATGGTGACTCCATCACTTCCCTGGGCAGCCTGTTCTAATGTTTAACAACCCTTTAGGTGAAGAAGTTTTTCCTAATATCCAATCTAAACCTTCCCTGGCACAACTTGGGGCCGATTCCTCTTGTCCTGTTGCTTGTTACGTGGGAGAAGAGACTGACCCCCACCTCCCTACAATCTCCTTTCAGGTAGCTGTAGAGAGCAAGAAGGTCTCTCCTCAGCCTCCTTTTCTCCAGGCTAAACAACCTCAGCTGCTCCTCATAAGACTTGTTCTCCAGACTCTTCACCAGTTTAGTTTTTCTTCTCTGGACACACTCCAGCACCTCAATGTCTTTCTTGTAGGGAGGGGCCCAAAACTGCACATAAGATTCAAGGTGGGGCCTCACCAGTGCCGATTACAGGGGGACAAACCACTTCCCCGCTCCTGCTGGCCATACTATTTCTGATACAGGCCAGGATGTTATTGGTCACCTTGGTCCTCCGGGCACTTTCTTTCACTGAACTCAAATGCCATAACAGTCAAGATGACAAAGCACATCAGGAAAGTTAAGTATCAATAGTGCAGAAGTATAAACTGTAGCATAAATTATCATAATCTACAAAAACTATGCCTTACTTAAGTAATGATCTCAGGATAGTCAACATCTTATGCTCTATATTGTCAGTTACCCATACATCCCAGTAAATGGAGCACACCTCAGAAGAAAACAAAAAATTTTCATAATCTTTTTCAATCCTGTTAGCAGAAAATGTTCCTTCTGTACTACAAAAGTGGTGATCATTGATGTAAACTTGCAAGCAAAACATGGCAGAGAACCAAGGGGGCATTACAGTGAACATCCTCCAGTTCTGCATACACATATCACTCTGGAGAAAGACTTAGGAGAATAGTGTTACCCTGTTCCTTGTATCCTGATTTCTACACAGGGGAAACCTTTACCTGCAACCCAGATGAGAATAGACCATGCCCTACAGATGTGTTAGCCTGGATAAGTGGGAGACTAGGACCTCTAAATAAGTCATGACATACATCAAAACCTAAGTCAAGGCATAGCCCAAGATCGATAGATCCTCCTCTGAAACCACCACTCACTCAGAGTTTGAAGATTCAAGGAAGGGTAACCCCTCTATTTCCCTACCAACACTGCTCAAAAGCAGTTCATACTGGGAGAAGAACTCCTCTGTGGCTTCTGTTTATGGTCAGCCAGAAGTGTAAAGATAGATGTTCATTCGTCAGCAAATGAATAACAACTAAAGCTCTTTTCAGTTTTCTCAAAAAAATCAAGCACCTCAGGTGTTGTAACACCTGAAGGCTTTTCATTTTTTATGTATTTTTTAGTCACTGATATGTCAGGGTTCCCAACAGAAAAGATGGCAACTCAATACAACAACATTATTCCTTTAATCTAAGTCAGATTAAACAAGTAATATTTTTAATGAGTTTTGCATCTAGAAAAATGATTTGTAATTCACATTTATTTATTCTTTTCTCAAATGTTTTTTGCTATCGCCATCTTCATTTTTTGAAATTCATATTAAAGATACAGGAATGAGACAGACCTTTTATCTTACCCTAATAAACATCTTGTAATGTAAAAATGAGCACAGATCAACCCACGTGTATAGCTGGTATTCCCTTCATATGCTCTAACACCTGGCAAAATTATTCATTAATTCAACAGCCACATTTAAAAGCAACAGTTCAAAGATCTATGAATGGTAGAATAACGTGTTCAAAACTGAAGGGTACTTCAGCAGCAGCAGTGTCAGAGTTTAGAGAAAGAACCATTTCCTGTGAGATGAAGGGCTTAGGAGAGGGAGATGGTGGTTAGGAGGATCTCTGCTTTGTAAACTTGTTTCTTCAGCCTCTGGCAAGGCCAGCAGAGATTAGCTGACATGCATTTTAGAAGAGGGGGACAGTTTTCTACATGAAAGTTTCTCCACAAAGAAAAGTTTCTTGGGCCATGTGATTTTTTTTCCCCCTATGAGTTAGTCGCCAGGGGAAAAGCGAGTAACAAAGTAAACAGAGAAAAGAAAAGAAAGGATAGGACTCTGGTGCAATACACTGATGTATGTTAGACGATGTCACATAGCTTCTATGAGCTGAAAAGTGTGATGTGCTAGTCCCACAGAGCTACTTAGCGAGTTCCTGTGTTTGTATCAGATGAAATGCACCATGTGCAAGAATTCATCCAAAATTGGGCTGGCTGTGCCTCACGTAACTTCATCTTTGAGATAAATTTTCTGCGAAAGACTGATTCCTAGCTCCCCTGGCAAGATGTATACTGATTTTAAGAGTAGGTACTGTTCTACAGTGAAATCAATAAGCCCCAAGCTTTGTTATTACTTAGATTACAAAGGGAATACTTATGAGCTCCAGGGTATAGCAAGACAAAAACTTGGACTTGTGCCATACTTAGCATAGTCCGAAACATCCATGACTATCTGCAGGATGGAAGAACCATGCCTGAGCACATCTGTCCACAGTTGTTCAGACCACTGTATGCCCAAGACTATCTTCTAGGGACAAGAAACATGAAATCCGTGACAGACCAGCCAGTGGAGGTCCCTATTTATAAATTCAGGATTCTGCATACAACAAAGTGTTATTGGATAGGTAACGTACTGAGCTGCAGATGTTCTGAGTCTTACAATGCAGATGCACACTGTAAGAAGTGGTGCATGACATGCACAGAGCAGGCCATGTACTCCTGTCCACTAAACAGTTTAAAGAGATCCTCTAAACCTGTTTGGTTCTTAAGCTTTGCTTTTGCTGTGGCCAGATGTGTTTGTTTCAGGGAACCTGCTTCTGTGCAGGAGTGCTACAGAGCTGAGCTTTGGGAGCTGATATCTCTTTCATAACAATTTATTTCTTTTCTGCAAAACGATATCATTGTAAGGGGGCTCACTCAATACTCTCTGAAGTCTACTGGCATCTTTCAGTGAGAATAAAATCTCCCACTGACCACAGTGGACACTGAATCAAGCCTCGAGTGAGGTTGTCTTTCCAGGGCTCAGCAATTACTCTTTCTAGATCTCACAGTTTTCCTTCCATTGGAGATTCTCTGTTTCTCATATAATAAATCACTGGAACATGGACTTTCATTTACATCTTAAGACACTGTCTCCAGAGGATGGAAGCAATTATTCCATAGCACCTTTCATCTTCTTCAGTCTATGAAATTTTAAATGCCTCCATCCATTAAGTGATTTCAAATTGATCTTCTCCCTTAACTCCCCAATCTTGCCTCTCAAGGTTATTTAATTATGTGTTGTATTGGGTAGCATTCCATTAAAGGTTTTTGTGGTTTTGATCCAGTAATATGTGTAAGCGTTGGTTGAAGGAGAGGCAGTTGATGGTCTCCAGCTTTTATTTTGAGACCTATTTTTGCTGCATGAGACTGTACAGCCAGAAAACTCAGGTCTTCAAAAAATCTTTTTTTTTTTTTTTTACTTAATATTTGAACTGTCCATTTCAGCCAGGAAAGCAAGATGCATTTTACATAAATATCTTCTCCATACTTTAAAAAAATAATTAATTCAAGGCTAAATTTCCAAAAATATTTAATTTTTACTAAATTTCTGCATTTCTGAGAAGCATTGAATAAGAGACTTGCATCAAATGTGCTAGACTCCTACAAATCCCCACTAACTTCAGTAGGAACAACAGCCACTTAACCATGATACTCTGATACCTCTACACATACTCCTTTGAAAACATGATCCCTCATTTCAGTTTCCTGTTATGCAGCAAGGACAAAGTTCTAGGTACAGAAACATTATATTCTTTCCTTAAAACTTTCCCTGCTTTTTAACTGAGTCAGAGAAAGATCAGCTCACTGTGCTAAGATAATGCTAAAACAGTGTTAAGATTAAGATAATATGCTGGGATCAAAATAGACACCTTGTCAACCACATCTGCAGACAGGTGAAGGGGAAATCATTTTCAGACATACAAAAAGGGAAATTTCTGGCATCACTGCTTTCCTATTCATTTCCCAAATGATGTCAGTGGCTGACAGTAAATAGAAATGGTTAACATCAAGTCCTCTCATTGCCTTAAAATGGAATTGCAGATGTGGCATTTGGCACTATGGCTTGTTTCAGATGTCTATCACATTGTCATATGTTGAGTCACTGTAGGACTAAGGCAATAAGAAATCTAGTGTGGGAGCAGGGGTGACAGACTGCAAGAGCTCACCTTATGACAGGTGCCGCCCTCAGAATACAACCACTGTTTCAGTCAGAGAAACACCATGTCGTCCACAAGTCCCATTAATACTGATGGAACAAAAGAAAATAAACGCTACCATAGAAGATTTACAAGTGGATAGAGTGTCCAACCTTGTACCTCTGATTTGGACCACAAGGATTTTGCAACACTGTATTGTGTTACAGGTGGCTGAATTGAGTGAATAGCTCTCCTCTCACTCATGATTATCACCTAATTATGGAATTTAAGTGAGCACATACATCCTTAACCTCAGTGGGCTTTTGGCTAGGTCATGTCACTGACTTCCAGTTGATTTAATCTGACTAAATGAGAGCTGCATTTGGACCATGGTGTATCTAGGTAACATGCATTCAGTTACTCGGTCCTCATTAGCTTTGAGATTTAAGACTACAAACATTGAAAGTAACTATAGCCTTGGTCAGAGATGAATTAGATGTTTAGATATTTGGGGGTTTGACTCACATTCAGTAAACAAACAAACAGCTTTGTAACATTTCTTCCCTATCAACTGCAAGGTCTTTTTGTCTATGGTTGACAGCAGAGACTGCAGATGGGAATGCACACTCTCACTCCAAATATTTCAGGCAATAGTTTAGTATCTTAGTGCAAGATGGCCTCCATTAGAAGGAGGATTTAAATCAGCATATTTTAAATCAGTGAACCAAGTGTTTAGAAGTTCAACAACACTGCAGATGGAGAGATAGGAAAACTAGCATCACAATTACCTGCATCTCCATCTGTTTCAGTTTGTCTGAAAGGACAAATTTTAAATGCCCCTTATATAAATAAATCCCATAATCCTTTTGGAATTCCCACAAGAAAAGCATGGACTCACATAATCACAGAATGGCTTAGTTTGGAAGTGGTCTTAAAGATCAACTAGTTCCAACCCCACTGCCATGGTCAAGCACACCGCCCACTAGACCAGGTTGCTCAAAACCCAGTCCAACCTGGCCTTGAACACTGCCAGGGAAGGGGCTTCCACAGCTCCTCTGGGAAACCTGTTCCAGTGTCTCACCACCCTCATAGGGCATTCTTTAATCGTTAAATGAAATGGGTTCCTAATATTGCCAGTTTACTTCATCTGACAATCTGTTCCTTACAACATCTTTTGGAGTATAAAGCTCTTGCAATCTTCATTGAACCTAAGCTGATATGTAAGTAATAGAAGTCATTTAAAGCACATGAATGATCTACTGAACTAGTGAGAACTATGTTTCACACGCATCAAGCTTAGGTTTCTAAGTAGCCAGTCATCATCTACAGAAGCGTCTACCTGTCGCAATCACAGGATCACTATCTGTGTGCCTGCTTCTCAAGTCATAATGGTAGCATATCTGTATAGTGTTTTCAGTTTGTTTTTTTTTTCTTTTGGCCTTTTCTTGCAGCTGTTGGTTAGTAGCATTTTCCTCTCATTTTGTTCCATGCAACCTCTTTGCACTGAATCCCAGATGCATATGAAATGGCCACAAAAGAACTATCTGGGTTAAATGAGTACTAAACAGGTTTAAAATTAGTGCTTATTGTTTAGAAGCAGATGCAAGCTTCAAACAAATGCAAAACATCGATGCAAATGCAAAAAGGAGGGCAATTTGAAAATCAGATCCTAAGTACTTGATTCTATAGGTTGTTTTTCTACTAGTAATACCCAGAACAGTTCTGTTAATGTAATGGAAGCACATTGAATAACTACTCTACCAGCATTTATGTTTGCAGAGTTCATGAATCAGCAAAATAACTCAGGTTCCCTGCTATTCTCATTGTAATGAACTGTTATCTCTACAAAGCCACTCTTTTAGAAGCTAGTAAACACTGCTACACATCTCTACACTGCATTCTACAGAAATTATTAGCTTATAGAGCTATTTTTGCTGTTTGTTTTTCTTATCTTTTGCACTATTTTTCTTGAAGGCTAGTCATATCCAGAATCATGGTCCTGAAGATCTACAGTGATAAATTCTAATAAGGTTTGTCTGTCCTTATTAAATACAAGTTGATGGCAGCATATGAAGGAAATGTCTGTGTTGAATTTCTTTAAATACACCATTAACAAATCTTTTTCTGAAATTTTATTCTTTATCTTGCTGTGTAACTTGTGGCAAATCCAAGCAGCATATTTGTGCCAGTATTTCAGGTAATGTCATGCAGGTGGTTTGCTTTAGACATAAGCAAAGCAGCAGGTTTGTAGCATAGCACATGAACAACAGTGACAAAATCATGGTCTAACACAAGAGAGGGAAATTCCCCCAAGTTTAATAGCCGTAGCTTAATTCCTTTGCCCAGCCTGTGGAGTCTTGGAGGTAGGCAGAGCACTGCTCTTGTGAGGTATCTTGCAGTACCTACAAGACACTAAAGCTGGGGCAGGACTGTTCACAAGGGTGTGTAGCAATAGGACAATGCTAGAGCAGAATAGATTTAGGTTAGACATTAGGAAGGTCACTACTATGAGAGTGGTGAAACACAGGAACAGGTTACCCAGAGAGGTGGTGGAGGCTCCGTCCCTGGAGACATTCAAGCTCAGGCTTGATGGGACTCTGCGCAACCTGATCTAGTTAAAGGTGTCCCTGCTCACTGCAGAGGGCGTGGACTAGATGACCTTTAACACTCCCTTCCAACTCAACACATTCCATGATTCTCTGATTCAATGCAGGGAGTTCCCCAGCTTCAGTAGCAGACCACGGTACTGCTATGTCCTGCTTCATGCTCATCTCCACCCGTGTCATGTTGTTGCTGCTGAAGGACATGGCTGTGCAGCTGGTAGATGTTTCAAGAGAAGAGAATAGAACAAGAGAAGCTGGAGAGTGGAAGTCAGCCATGCACCCTGCTTCCAGTTGCCTGGAAGTACCTCAGAGTGCCTGAGGGGCAGACACAGACACCCAGCACTGGCAGGGAGGCTGGTTACAACCAGGCACAGAATGAAATTGTCTGCCCAGCTTGCATCAGGGGCATGAATACTCACTCAGCTTCAGTTCCCCAAATTTGGAAAGATGGTGACATGAAATTTTTTTTTTTTCATCCCTCAGATGAATTTATTTTGTCTTTGGCCTCAGGAAGCCTTGAACTGGCTCTAAAAATTGATCAGCAATGAACTCTGAAAGTATCACGGAGCACAGGAGGCAGGGATCATCTCAAGGGCCATCACTAGAAATTCAAGATCCCTCTGCAAAGAATAGATTAGATGTAAAGTTCCCCCAGCAGCCTTTATTGCCAGCGTGTTCCAGCTGTGACTCACTGAATTCTTCTCTGGACCTGTGTGTCATATACTCTTTCTATAGGAAGCAGTTACAAAAAGTATTCTGCAGAAATAAATAAACAGCTTTCAGCTAACATTAGACTGACAGTTTGCATTGCTCACTAGAACACCTCAACAAAAAAGTTACGTCCTGCAGGACTGCATGATCATCTATCCCGAAAAAAAAAATTAAGACTCGCTCTTACAAATCTCTTGCAGTTGACACTTGGACAAAGCTTAGTGCTGAGAGGGAAATTAACTTTCCATATTTATCTATATAATGCGCCAAAAATCTGTCAACATGTGCCAATTAAAATAGTAATGATTTTGATGTAGATATCCAACTACAGAAATCAGAACAGAGCCAACAACTAGTTTTAGAAACAGTTCTGAACTTATGTTAGGTGTAATGATTTTTAGGAAGGATTTTGATTTAATTACAGTATTTGTGAAGAAAAAGAGCAGAAAACCACTGGAATAAAATGGACATTATTGCCCAAAGTAAAGGGAAGAAGATCATAGTTTTCTTTAAGATACATGTCTAGGATTTAAATAAAATAGCTGTATTTGCCAGGATGGCTTATGCTCGCTTTAGAAGCACAGAGGTTGCTCTTACATATCATAAGAGCACTGCTGAGCAGACAGCTATGCCTTGATCATTTGAGCTGCAAAGAAAATAAAGATTGCTAGTTAGTACTGACAGCAGAGCCCTGATCTCAGGAATGAGGAAGTGTCCCTTCCCCAGCCGTTGGAATAATTTGCAGGTACTTGGCCTTTATGGAGACTGTTCCTAGCAACCACCTGAACTTAGTTTTCTAGTACCTCCACAGTATTTTTTGAAAGAGGTTCCAAAAGGATGTTGGCACGTCTCTCTCATCAACTAACTCACGAACTCAGGAGCGAGATTCACCACAGACCTGCATACCAGGAGGCTACAGCTATAATTCTTCCTTACTTATGATGTCTCCATGCCTAGCCTGTCCTTCAGCTGCTGGGCAGGCCAAAGGCAGTCAGGCACATACGTATCTCTCCAGACATGGAGGCACTACTATCACGCAGGTGAGGTGAAGGCAGATGTTGATCTTAAACCTCTACCAAGGACTGCAGGACAGTCCTGCAGACACCCTTATTGTGACAATGAGGAGCAATGTCACTGTGCCGTCACTGAGAAGAAGTATAGGCCTAGACATCAATAATTTGCATTTTCATTGTAATCGATGTTATTGCACTGGAGGTATTTTCACCACCTATCTGCTGACTATTGGTCGTAAATACTAGTATTGGCTTATAAAACAGCTCTAATCATCTTATATAAAGTTTATAAAGTTTTTCCAGAATACATTCGTCATACACAAACATAAGTTTCTTGTTAACAGAGAATGTATCCCTGGTTCATTTACATCTGGATGTTGTGAAGTTCAGCGCTGTCCAACTGGAAGCCAGTAGAATGATTTGCAAATTCTTTTCCATCACCATATGCCACTACAAAACAAACTTCTGCAATATAATTCAAACAGACTCTTCTGTTCTAGCTGAAATCTTAAAATCTTGGATTTGTGCTCACCATTTATTCCATGGGAAAAAAAATACAGGCACAGGTTTTGGTAGATATAAATCCTTCCTATTAAAGAGAAGGTAGGCTATAATACTTTACAAGTTGCTTTAAAATATGTGGGAGCCATCTTTCAAATCAATGATTCCTGAGAACTCACTAGAACACGTTATTTATGCATGTGAACAAACTGGTTTGTGTCTACACAGAGAACAGCTTTGAGCTGTGTAACTTCTGCTTTTACAAAATCCAAGGTGGATTCCTCCACATTCTGACCACCCGAAGTGTGATGAATATCCAGAAATATTGCAATGTTTCTCTTTTTACAAAGCATACTACAAACCCTCCTCTCTCAAGATCCTTTACTATATCCCTGAGAAATATTCCACAAAATACCTCTCCAGCCTATACAAATGAGCCTCTGCAAATATGATAGATATGTTATATGTGTTATACATACAGAGAGAGAGAGAGAGAGAGAGAGATTTTCTATGGCTTATTTCTGTGTAAGGATGAAAAACACAAACTCAAAGAAAGATAATTGGGAAAAAAATACAGAACATGGAATAGTTACTGTTTAAAAATACACTGAGATTATTTTAAAATAAACCTGGTATCATAGTTTGAAACAAAATAGTCCTGGTAGGGATTAAAACTATACTCATATCCAGAGAAAACAGAGGGAGAAGAAAAAGAACTGTAAATGAGTAAGATCTTAATTCAATATATTGCAGATGTACAAATATATTTCCCATTATCACCAAAAGATTACAATTTTCAGATTTCCGTATCTTGAGATGAATCTGTTTCATAAAGTAGCAATAACTAACAAAACTATAAAGGAAAAAAGTCCAAGTGAAGCAAATTAAAATAGTACCCATGCAGACATTATAATGAAATAAATAAGAAAAATGGAAAATTAGAACTGACTTTACCTGGATAACAGGTGAAGGTCACAGACCTGGTTTTCTTCCTCCATTTTTAGTGTTATAAAAAAGAAAAAAAAGAAGTAAAAAAGAAAAAGCCCCCTCAAGCTTTCCAAATCCCCTGCAGTTCTTCACTGGAGAGTGATTTTCAAATAGTGCTACAATCACAGAAAAGTGTCAACACCATTATAGTGTCCTGTTGAAGAGCCTTATATGCATTTTAATGAAAGGAATAATGAATGGCTAAATGCACCAACCCTACCTTATTGTTTTGTAACAGCAAAAAGGATGTGCTCAAAAGTAGCTTTTAAGGTTCCATTTGTATCTGGTCCTTGTCTACATCTTGTTGTTACCTGCTGGTAAGTCACCCACCCCTGGAGATGGTCTCTAAGCCAGGCTCATGTTTGGACCTGAAAGCTTTTGATGCAGCTGAGCTTAAGCAGCACAGAGACATCACCATTAGTCAAGACATCTGGCATCTGCCCTATGGTGTGTCCCCATGCCTTGGATCCCTCCGTGCAGCTGTAAACTTGTAAGAACTGTGTTCCCTTAGTGCTATGCAGCAGCCTGAATGGCCTGTAAACAGAATAGACTTTTCTAGGAATCTGGCTTAGACCTTAAGTCTTCAGGGAGTTGCAACACATCAGAGCAAGGAACTTTCTTGGGTCTAGGCTTTTGACAAATACTTTCTCATATACATACAGACGCAGAGAGACAGAAGTATTCTAGCTCCCAGTGCTGGAGAAAGGCACAGCAGGAACAGAGCTTGCAACTGATATTTTCTTACCTAAAATAATACGATCTAGACATCTGTGATGTGAGTCACCTTTTAAGAAACCAAATCATCAGATAACAGGATTTGGAAGATGGAGCAAGAGGAATAGATAATGATAGAAAAGACAAGAGGCAACAAGAGAAATTCTAATAGAAGGCAAAGAAAATAATTGACATGAAGGGAGTGAGTAGGCACTGGCAGAGGTGCCCACAGAGACTGTGGAAGCTCCACACTTGGAGATACTCAATATGCTGCTGAAAAAGCTTTGAAGCTGCTTTGACCTTGGGGCTGACAAGATGGCCTCCAGAAGTAATTGTCAACGTGAACTATTGTTATGATTCTCTGAAATGCTAGGAAGAGGGATTTTAAGTCCTTTTTCACATATGTGAAATAAATCCCTCCCCCACGATATGAAATAAAACAGCAGTACTCTAGTTGTTAATATTTCTGAGGTAATCAAAACACACCAGAGGCTCATGTAGTCATCACACAAGCAATATTCACTGCAGAAATCTTGCAGTCTGTAGTAGAGACAAAGGCAGGTGAGAAGTATTGGGAGAGGACTAGATCATAGTATAATATCCAAGCAGGGAAGATCACTCCAGATAATAAGACTACAGTATGACAGCATGAGTGTTATTTGCGCTGCTCATCCATGTGGAGAGAATGGGACAAAAACTCAATGACAGCACATTTATTATCTCTCCACAGTCTTAAAAAGTAAATACAGCTATTTGCCGTGTTTACTGGCTGGAATTATCTCTTTTAGGACCCAGATATAGCACAAAATATTTGGGAAAAGTGAAGAAACATTACAGAAACAAAGGCATACATTGTGAGTGTTGCATGGCCTAGTGCTATCAACACCTAGCATTGGACTCAGTTGCACAGGATTCATGACTGAATGAATGAAACTAGCATTTGGCACATTTCTGCAGTATAATAATATAATCATGTGAGTGAATAATGATACATTCAATTTCTTCATTTAGTTCCCTTCCGTTTCAGTCATGCATCATTTAATGTGTGAGTTCTCCTTTGGAAGGCAGTAATTTAACTGAAAGCATTGAGAGAGGACTTGGCTTGTCCATGTTGCAAGCACAAGTATATAGGGCATAGGCTGCATTCGAAATACTGATGCTCAAAACTCTTGCATGTCACAGAACTGCTACAATTACATACACACGCCAGAGAAATCCCAGAGGTACTGTCACCTCTGTGATTACACATGCATCTGTGCAGCCAAGCCATGAGCACCACAGAGCAGCGTTGTGATTCTGTTTATGTCCTTGTGGACTTTCCAAAACAGATTCCTATCTCATTCACAAGGCCCAAACATCTCTGTATGGAAAGCTGGGTTCAGCTCTTTCCTATATCTGAAGAAGCATGAGTAAGCATGTTTCCCAACCCAGCAAAGGGACTGCCCTCTAAAAGGCAGAGTATTCTGGAAACTGGGGTACCCCTCCACCTCTCCTTTCCTATTAAATATTTCAGCAATTCTGTAATTACCAAGATTTTTTTTGAGAGAAAGCCAAAACTAGACTAGCAATTTGGGTATTGATCCAGAAAGGGATGTGGAATCCATCTAATTCCTTAGTGCGCAGAAGTTTTGTCTGTAAAGTGGAAACATCTCATCAGAATACGATGGGACATGACAACTCGGAAATCAGTGCCTGGATCCTGTCATGGTTGGAGGGAGTTCAAGCTCCAGCAGGCAGAGGAGAGAATGTTTCTCCCAGAATGTTTGGCAATCAGTTGGTCATTATCATTGAGTTGATCATTATGTGTGGGGGAGTTGAAGGATTGGAAAAAGTGAAGTTGCTGCACACATTTGATTGCAGGAGCAGGTTCACAGCAGAAACTTAGGGAGCCCTTTTTTTGCAGCCCAGCATTGAGCCTTCTTGAGAACTGTAGACTTTTTAAGTAGTCCTTTCTCCACAGCTATTTTTCATTTTCTATTTTATGGTCTTCTTGGTCAAATCACCTGCTTCTGCAATAAGGTATAGCCATGCCAGCCTCCAGCCAAAAAAGGTACACAGCTCAGTGTCCTTTGAAGAAGGACACCAAATGAAAGCACATAAGCTGAGGGAACAAAAAAATATTGCCAAGAGGCAGAGTCACAGATGATTTTCCATTCTTCCACTTATGGTTCTTGAAAAATTCTGAGCAGAGGAGGCCCTACTGCAGGTCTGTGCAAAACCCTCGCCCTCTTGCCCTCTTGCCGCAGCAGCCTGGCTACCCTGAGGAAGAGCACTGGGCTGAAGGGCAGATGCTGGGCTCAGCAGTCAGACATTAACTAACACACCCTTGCCTTTTCACAGATTTTAACACACAGCTGTAGGAGAGAGCTCAAATGCTCTGTGAACAGAAATATTTTCCTCATTAATGCTTCTCCTCATTTATGACAATGAAAAGACAGCAAAAGGACAATTCTGAAAATATTAAACACATGCAGGTAAATTGGGAAGTCTAGCCTATGTATATTTCTGAACATTGGCAGATGGTGCAAGAGAATTCACTTTCAATGTTCTGATATCATAGAATCGTTAAAAAAAATGAAAAGAGATAAGGTTTGGCATGACAGGTGTTTACATAACTAATGACGCTAATGTATTTATCCAAATGTCTTTTCCTTGAACAGCTTAATAGAAACGATACTATCCTCCACTTAAAATTTGTACAGTCGTGCAGTCAAGCAAGTCTTGAAATCATGATGTGTTTCCATCATCCAAGCAATGTTAATCACTATAAGATCTCTGAATCACTAGGTATGCTATATTTGACTTCTTTATTCATAGCAAATAGAAGAACATTGGAATGCTTTCAAAGACCTAAACAGCCCATTTTCTCTACTTCAGTCACTAGGTACAGGCTCTTCACTTAAATATAGGAAACTAATGAAAACTGCAAAGCAGGAGGGATTGCTATTTAAATAACCATACACTGGTGTTTGTACATACCGTTCCTGCCACTGCAGTTTTGGATAGGATTGGACTATCTGCTTTAGAAAAAACATTAGCTCACAGTGACCTAGAGCTAAACTCACCAAAAGTTTACTTAGATTGAAAACTCAGATTTAAAAATAAAAAATAAAAAATAAATCTGCATTTATTCACATTTAGTTCTGACCTAAATTCATGCTTCTTGGTAAGAATGAGCAGACACACAGAATCATCATGATAAACACTTAAGCATATTACAGGTTATTAATAGGAAACACAGGTAACAACAAAAAAGGAACTATAAAGGAAAGTTTGGGAAAAAACATTTAGATTGCAGGCTTCAGGATTGTAATATCAGGGATATGTCCTTTGGAGAATGGAATTCAAACCCAGTTGAAATCAACAGCACAATTTATAAGAGGTAAAAGATAGGAGAGGAATTAGAAAAGCTGAAAGGGAATTTAAGGAGTAGATAGGGAAAAACACACATACACAAAATAATGCATTATGTAAATACCTGTGTAGCACAATGTTTTTGAGAGAATCAGTGATTCTACTGGGCTCTTGGGGAACGAAAGGAACAATAAAAGGGGATGAGGACATCACATCTGTTAAAAGCTCTTTTTCCTTCAAGTCTGGCAGAGAAAAACTCTCTTCTCCTCATGATATGAAGAAGAGGCTCTGTCAGAAAACAGAGCTTTTGAGATTTTCTTTAAGAGCTTTTAGAATAAAATTCTTTAATCAGTCTTGAGCTACCAAAGAACCAAGACTTGATTCATGAGGGCATTGGTGGTGTTTAACTGCTGCCTCATCATTACCCTAAGGAAAAAGCAGTTCAAACTTAAGACCCTTCCAGCTTTGATCCAAGGAGTGTGCTCAGGACGTTGGGTATCAAGAAAGAAAACTCCCTGGTCCTGAGCACGTTGAGGTTCTCAGTACTTTGTTGTGATTTTCATGAGAGTTGTTCCCTAGCGACCCTTCACAGACCCTTTGCTTCTTCTTAATGCATGAGCCACACTAAGACTGACTTTCAGGCACTATGGGCCACCAAGACTGTGGTTAGACTATTAAGAAAATTTTTCTCTTCTTCTGATATAACAAAGAAAAGCTCTATTTTTGCACTGTCTGATTGACTGACACTGGGATGAGCTTTCAGCCCATGAGAGAGACATGTCATGAGATTTTTTGAGACAAAAGCAGTTCAGAAAAGTATGTAGACTGAGGGACGCCTACTCAATATCAGACTCATCTGCTGAACCATCTTGTGGATGATCAGGGATTTTAGCAATTCAGAATCTGGCACGTCCATTCCAGATTAGATTATATAATCCCCTGCTGCTCCCTGAATTTCCCGTTTATTTCACTCTTATATGAATTCAAACAGCCAAAAACTAGGTCACTGCTTCTTATTGAATAAACAAACCCTGTTTATTCTTTATCTGTGTTAGTCTGGTGTGAGGAGGAGGAGGTAGGAACAAGCTCTCTGGTCTGTTGTCATCAGTGGGAGAGATAGATGCGAAATTCCTCCCAGGGAGTCTGAGCCCACTGCAGAGTCAGCTTCTACCAGAGCATGCCAAATCCTGGGTAAAAGCATTTGTATTTTGTTACCATGCACCCCCACTGAAGTCTCCTTCTTCTTATTTGGAAAGGAAGTGATGGTTGGAGGTTTATTACTTCTCTGTCAGACGGAGGGAGGACACACTAAGTGCTCAATATTGTTTTCACTCATCTCATTCATCCCATCAGGGTATCTGTTTGCTCTGGTGAGGCTGGTCATTCAGGAATCTTTTCAAAGGTGACTCTGCCAGCAGAGTGTCTCCTTTAGTTCAAGTATTTCACCTCTCCCTTTTCTCTTCTACAAAAAGAGCCTGTGTTTGCTTCATCCGTGAGGATGGCAAAGCAGTTGTCTGCCCACGGAGTGAACCATTTCCTTTGGCTGGCAATGTATGCAAATACAATGTCCCATGTTTTCTCAGCAGAATTTATGTTTTACCATTTTAAGATGTTGGCATATTTAGAGAGTTGTATAATCTTTCTATGTTCTTAGTTGTAGTGAAATGTCCTGAAATTTCCAGTCCTGAAATAAAATTAATTACAGAGCAAGACTGTGAAGCAAATTGATACAGATGTAAATCTGACTGTGTTACAGAAATAAACATTAGTGGAGGTCTGTACTGTGTAAAAACAGAAATTTAGTCTCAAGTCTGAATAACTCAAGCATCCTTCAAGAGTGTTCAGCAGTGAAGGACAGCGCCAGTCGGATTTGATTCATTTACCTTCCCTCTGCCAAATTTGCAATAACACGCAGGAATAAGTCCCTTATATTTTCATCACAGGCGCTGCTTTTGTTTGCTCTCTGCTCATAGTTCAGAAATTTTGAAGTTATGGGAATCCTTGATTCCTCATGTCATTTGACAGCATCATGAAGCAGTCCATGAATTGCCACTGGGAGTAAACCAAATACCACCAGGCCTCCTTCTGATTCTGGTGGAAACAAGCTGGTAGCTCTTGATTTCTTGGTTGTCAGCTTTGGCAATGGTACTTGCCAAGACAGCTGGTAATTCCTTCCTTTCCTAGAATTTCTCATGGGCATTGGTTTCTGAGAATACCTTTAGGTTTAGAGTGTGGTTTCGAATGGAAAATTAGCCCATTATTGCCGTATGTATCGGTGAAATTGCCAGGGTGGGGTACAACTAAAGTAGGGAGAACAGCCTAAAAAGTAGAATTTGTTACAGAAGGAAGTCTGAACTTCCATTCTAGCAAGTAAATCAATAAATAATAAAAATAATGTTTACAAGGTTATATATAAGCTTCAAAGTAAGCACTCCATTAAGATGAATGGTAAAGTTTGCACTCTTAGAACTATTTATTCAGTCTGGATGCCTGTAGATTCATGAAAACAGCACTGCAGCATCCACATTTTAGAAGGTTCATCTTTCTATAAAGAAGTGCTGTCTTGCAAAACAAAGCAAAATTTCAAATTGTACAATGTAATTGTCAGAAGCTGCTGCACCTATTTTCAGCTTTATGTTATTAGGAGGATTTTTTTCCAGTAATAAGATTCTGCAATAGCAACAGAACTGAAAAAAAAAATAATTAAATCAACTTGGAAGAAAAAAACATGATCCTATTTAAAAGTACAGTCTTACTCTATGAGAGGCCATCTTGTTAGCAGTGTTGAGAACATTTTGTTCATGACAGTCATTTATACCTTAATTTTTATAAGCCTTAATTTTTAGAAGCCCCTCCTTATTCATGTAACTTGTGGAACAGCAGAATCTATTGATCAGAAGAGATGCCCCTTAATATAAGACTGTGACTTTTTTAAAAAGATAGAATCTTGTGTCTCAGAAGCTCATAAAAAAGTTTTTGATTTTGGTAAATGGAAATAGAGTCCCAGATGAACCACTTCCATCAGTTAGACAAGTGGTTCACACACAACCACTTTCACTGTGGACTTAAAGCCTTTGCATTCTGTCACTGCCAATGTGAATGTCCTAAAATTACAAGTTCCTTTTTGGTCATTCATACTACCAGCATTAAAAAATATCACTGATAGGTTATACATAGTCATTTCGCAGAATCATAGAACGGCCTAGGCTGGAAGGGACCTTAGAGATCATTTAATCCAACCTCCCTGTCATGGGCAGGGACGCCTCTCAACAAGATCAGGCAACACATGGGGACCCAACAGGGATCGAACCTATGTTATCAGCACCACGCTCAACTGACTGAGCTAACTAGCCCCCTGATACAACTTTTTTCACAGAGCCACATGAGCTTCAGGAGTTGGTAGAACCTCCTTTTTATTTTCTAATGAACAGATACTCCTTTTGACAATTGTAGCCCTCCAAGGAGACAAGTCCTGAAGCTGCAGGAAATAATACTGTGTCAATGATTTCCATTGGTGCTAGACCATCTCTTCTTATAATTTGGACACAGTGACATTGTCTATTATCTAGATATCATATAGATATACAAGGAGAGTCTTCGAAGGATCAGAATGTCTTTTTTTAACTTTGAAAAACTTCGAGATCATCCATAAGCAAGACAGGATACTACATTTATATAATGAAACTCAGCCAGAGATCCCTTGAACTGGCCGTTAATTCCAAGAGATTATAACAAAGCTGAAGCATGACAGACCTTCTGAGATCTTCTCGTGGTTGCTGGGGTTGCAGACCCTGATGGAGAGATCTGTCTTTCACACTGAACTTAATAAACTTACCTAATGACTGGAATATTTTGTAATGGCTCATGTTCTCAAATGGTTTCTAGAAGCACAGTATCCTCAGGTTTCTCTACCTGCATCTAACTGTCTTCCTACGAACTGTGTCAGTCCTAAGTTTATTCTTGGCACCTCTTCCATGTTTTTGCATGTAGTGTTGTCTCCCGCTAGAATGTCTATAAATCTGGCCTAGCATTACCAGCATTCTCAAAGGATTCACATGACTTAGATAAAAAGGTGGTCATTTCTTGATGACCTGTAGTTTTGTTTATAATTGTCAATATTATTCTTCCATATGTGATCAAATCAATGGGTCTTACTCAAAAAGAAGACTGCAAACAGAAAGCTAGTTTAGGGTCCAAGAATGTAAGTATTGAATATAATATGGTCTTAAGCAGGAGTGAAAGTTCCCTGCCAGTGGATTGGAAGGAACACAAGACCACTTCTTTCTGCTGCAAAACAGATAGGTTTGAGCTAATTGCTGAACCACTGTTTCATATTTCTATTGGTAGTCATCCAACCGCCACAACAATATTATTGGGTCTTGAGCAGTTAACAGAATTCATGGGCTCTCATCTTTCTCTCTGCTAATTCATAGAACACCTGAGCGCCTTTCACAGTGCATTTGTGGTTGGAGTTGATCTCCTACCACCTGGGCCAGTTTAACTCTTCCATTGTCTTTAAATGTGACACCTTGATGTCCCTTAGAAAAATACATTGCAATACCAAGGTACCCTTCTCTTTTTTATAAATTCCACTGAAAAGTTTGCTTTAAAGCCAATAATGTTTGGCTCTGTGCTTTTTCAAAACAGATTGAGACATAAATTAAAAGATACGATTTATATTTAGCATATTTTATTCAGACCATTCATTTTATATTTCCTTGATGTATTTGTAAGTAAACTAATCAGGCCTAAAATAGACAAGTCTTTGCCTTGCAAGTCTAATTGTTTCACAGAATCACAGAATCACAGAATGTTAGGGGTTGGAAGGGACCTCTGAAGATCATCTAGTCCAACCTTCATCCCAGCATACCTAACCACTACACCATAGCCTCAAGTGCTAGATCTACTTTTTTTTTAAACACCTCCAGGGTTGGTGACTCCACCACCTCCCTGGGCAGCCTGTTCCAGTGCCTCATCACTCGTTCAGTAAAGAACTTCCTCCGAATATCCAATCTAAACTTACCCTGACGCAACTTGAGGCCATTTCCCCTTGTCCTGTCATTAGTAATTAGAGAGAAGAGACCAGCACCAGCCTCACTACAGCCTCCTTTTAGGTAGTTGTAGAGGGCAATAAGGTCTCCTCTCAGTCTCCTCTTCTCCAGACTAAACAAACCCAGTTCCCTCAGCCGCTCTTCATAGGGCATGTTTTCCAGACCTCTCACAAGCCTTGTTGCCCTTCTCTGCACCCGCTCCAGGACCTCAATGTCCTTCTTGTACTGTGGTGACCAAAACTGGACACAGCACTCGAGGTGCGGTCTCACGAGAGCCAAGTACAGGGGCATGATCACCTCCCTCCTCCTGCTGGTCACACCATTTCTGATACAGGCCAGGATTCTGTTTCACAGAATTATACATGTGTAGATTCAGCCATATGAAGGAGTCTCATTGTAACAAATTTCTTTCATCTGGTCTAGAATTAAAGCAGAAGAGAGGAATGGTTTTCCTACTTACCATCTCACTGGCAATACACTGGAGGATATTCCAGTAGTATTTGTTGAACTGTACCATACTGTTCCATCTTTGTGCAGAATCTTGTATTCTGTCTGACACATGTTCGTGAGCCAGAACTGTGTGAACTTAGTGGTTTTCCTTTATCAAATCCACTGACATACAATATCACCATTATCATAAGGCAGATGCCTTCCTATGTGACAATAGCACTAATATGATAAGAACTAAACTAGGGGTACCATGGCATCTTGAACATGCTCACCAAAAAGCGGCATGGTTCCTCAGAGAGTTTGCCTTTTTAATCCATAATCTGGATCTCCATTCCTGTCCTAAAAAAAAAAAAAAAAAAAAGATATACTCTCTGGCTTTACAAAATATAGCAGTTCCTGCCCACCTGCCTGGTAAAGGCAGTTAGATCCACTGCTGGAGAACAGGGCAAACAGACCCTTGGCATGGAGCTCTCTAGAGTTAAGGAATTTCCACTGTCTAGTGGAAAGTGTAGCAGACTTTTCTGGTGGAAGAATAGAGAAAAAACTTTGTAATGAATACTAATGAAGATGTCCTTCCCTTAGGGACCCTGCTTGCAGATTTCTCAATTTCTGGTTATTTTTTAAAGTATGCTGATAAGGTAATCATTATGGGGATCATGTAGATGTGAACACTGTGTTCTGCTAATGGAACTTCAAGGATGTTGTTTTGCGTCTTGCCTAAGAGGCCAAATACATCAACTTTATTATATACTCAATCTGTAAAAGCATTTGTCCTTAAAACTCCAGTTTCCTCACAAAGAGAGGTCTCCTGTTAATGGAATCAATTAGTAGAACTCAACATACCAGCAAATGAGAGCAAACGAAGCCAAACAAAATCCTTTTTTGCTTTAGATTATTTTTTTTAATGAAACCTGTTGGCTCTTGTCTTTCAGACTCACTGTCCTTTACTTGCTGCTGGTTTCACTGTCATTATGTCTAAATTAATGATGTGTTTGGCAGTCAGAAAACTGATCCAATTGGCTGCAATGTCACAGTTTGAAAATGCTCATCAGTCCTGCAGCCTACTCATTTTTTTATGACTGACATTAACACAACCATTGAACAGCGTGCATGCTCATGCTCTCCCCACACACCCAGCACACAAATAACAACATTTATGTTAATTTGGTGAATATACAGTCATACTCACCAAGTAGTGGGGAGCTCCATCGCAGCAGACTGGGGAGGGAATCATTGCTGGATGAAGAGCTGATTCTGGGAGCCAAGCCTGGTGTTGCGCACTCCCATCTAGAATAAGTCAGGATACATTTTTAGAGGGGGAGCTCTCTTAAGTTGGCAAGCTAGCATAATTGCATTTCTAACTACACGACTGCAGCAAGAAGGTGGGAAAAAAAAAAGCTATTCATATCTAAGTCTCTCTGGCACTGACTCAACAAACAGATTAGTACATCTTGTAGTGCTAAAAAGGACATCCCTCTCTTCCACCATTCAGATTCTTAATGACAGTATCAGATAGTACAATAACCAGGATAGACTCTTGTGAAAGTCCATACAATTTAAACTTCCATTTTGACAGTGAAACATCGGTAAGTACTCTCTAAGTACACTTTTCAAACTCATTTTATACATACCCATTAATTTTTTTGTCTATACAATTTTTTTCCTTTGCTTCCCTATGTAAATGTCATGTGAGACAGTGTCGGATGTTTTACCAAGATCAAGAAAAATAGCTTCTGGTGTTTCACCTCAGTAAGCAAGGTCTGCTAACCACTTTGAGAAAGAAATTATATTTGCTTCATGTTATTTGCTCTTGATAAATCAATAGTGACCACTCCTCATCTCCTTATTTTTCAAGTGTTTTGAAATATTTTATTTGATTCCTCATTTATTTTTTGATTTCTTCTCTTTAAGAGCCTGAGATCTTGTTTACTCTTTTGCAGGTGGAACTAGCTGTGCTACTTGCCACCTCAAAACCGACCTCTTCAATGAAGGGAAATATAAAAAACCATATTTCAGTGTATTTTCCTAAAACAAATCTTTAATACTTACGCACTATTGTCATAGGCATTAGAGCTAAAGGCTAGGTCAAGTGGGAAAATTTTGAGAAATGAACAAATTAACATTTTCCCCTTTTAATTCTTATGCTTCATTCTGCAGCGATTTTTTTCTTTAGCAGTATGGCTACACATTTGCAGCAGTATTTTCAAGAATATTGAATTCTAATTAGTGTCACCATCTCACTTTTACTTGTATGTAAAAGAATTTCTTTTTTTTTCCCCAGAAAAGAACAAGCTAACAATTAAAGCACTCACAGTACAACTCTTATCTATATATCAATAAGATGATGTCCAATCAATTGGTTTAAGCACAGAACAGTGTTATCCTTTGACCAAGTAAGTCCAATGGTATTCAATAACACTACAAGGATGTAGCAGATTAAAGACAACAAGCATCTTTCTCTGAAGCATCCACTAGTAGTTTCTTCTAGATGTATAATTGATTGGGTCCCTCCAATATACTAATTCCTTCTATGTTGTTAGCAACAACATCTCATCAAATATTCTTTGCTTCAAGACTGTAGCTATACTAACCATTTCACAGCAAGAGTGAAAAGTTCTCTGACAACTGGTTCACAAGACGAGGAAAAGCCTGAGAATAGCAAATGAGACCACCCATGCTTCACACTCAATTTTAAGAGCTCTGCAAAAACAAAGCTTACTTTCTTACTTTAAACCTTTTATTGCCACTGTTTTGCTATGGAAATCAGGGCTTATAGAGGACATGCAATGCATTGGTTCTAAGACAATCTTTAATACTTTACATGTCTGACCATTTAGAACATATATCAAAATTAGAATTATGCATGTGAATCAAAGGCAGTGTGAGTTAAAGATTTTGTAATTGTAGAAGAACCCATATAAAAGGTGTGTGCTTACAGGCCTCTGGCAGAAATATTTCAGTCTTCTTTTAAAAAATAATTATTTTATTCAGTACAAGCTTTTTCACTATCTATATCTATTTTTTCATTTAAGAGAGAACAGCATGGAGGCCAGAGCAGAGAAGGGCCTATATTCAGTAATAGTTAATTCATATGTATTTAAGTTAGTTTCTTGGTGAAATTCACCACTGAGCACTTAAAGAATCACCCAAAGTAATCCCTGGGACACTAGAACTACCTTTGACAACCTGAGGAGGGAGGGAAAGGATTCAAAGCCTCCAGAGAAGTCATCATGGTACCTCTCATTAAAGGGAGGAATAGGACTGTAGGCTAATTTAGTGTCAGAAACAATATTAGACAAAGAATTAAATAATCACTGTGTAAGCATCTTTAGGATATTAAGGTGATTAAAACTGCCAATGTAGATTTATAAAGAGTAAATCATGCCAAATCAATCTACTCTCTCCTTGCAGGACAGCTGCTCTGGTGATTGAAAAAGATGGTAATACCTCCAATATATTAATACTTTGATAAGGTTTTTGAGTTTGTTTTTCATATCTTGCTATATATAAATCATCAAAATATGACCTAGATAAAACTTCCATAAAATATATGCAAACATGGCTGAAAATGCATAAACCACTAATGCCCCAAGTGCATTATCAGCAAGGGAATGATTCAAGGAGGATTTGATTCAATGTGTTCATGAATGACTTGGGTGACATAAGAGAGAATACATTTGAGTCATTTGAGGTGACATAATGTTAACCACACAAGGGAAGACGATATCAGAAATCTAATTGATCTTGATACATTGGATGTCAAACTTGAAATTCAATAGAGACAGATGCAGAGTATTAAACCGAAAAGAGACATCGGATACACAATAACAAAACGAAAAACTGAAGAGGCAGCAATCCATCAGAAAGGGACCTGCTGTTGCAGCAGTTTACTGTATGTGTGTGAGTAGAAATGGTGACACTCCTGGAGAAAGAATCACGGCAAATCCAATTCTGGATGAAACTTAGAGGAGCGTCACAGGTAGGAAACACAACACACTGATTCTGCTTTGTTTCCAGTCAGTCAGACATCCACTGCACCATGACACCCCATTTGCTCAACATGTTGTACACCAAATGCAATTTAAGGGGAAGCCAGCAGACAAAGCAACAAGAATGATAGAGCATTTAGAACCAGGATAGAAGTCTGATGGAAAAAAATCAAGCAAAGGAGGAGACACAGCAATCGTTCCACATGTGAAAACAGAGAGAGCTCTATGATGGGTCAACAGGCAGCTGGAGGCAGCTGAAGGGCTGCAGGTTACTCCCAGAGACTGAGAAAGCTGGGCTGCTTGCTGACACTGCCAAGGAAAGGGTGTTCACAGGCAGAGTTGGGGCTAGTTTGGGGAGGAGGAGGAGATCCCAGAAGCAAGAGTTGCTGTCCAGGATTGGAACAGGAGCAAGAAAGTTTGTTACCTACATCTTGTGTGCTTGCAAGTACAGTTTGGATTTAGTCTTTCTCCTTGAAAGCTGACTGTCAGCTTTCAGTCTTATCTATGCCATCAAGACATTTTGAGCTGCATTGCAGAAGGCATATATAGAAAACATGAGAATCAGTTATTGAGGTACTCCAGGGAAGGATAACAAGAATTTGACAGCTTTAAAGAGGAACGGGTATTAGGGGAAAAGTCCTAAAGAGAAGCACTGAGAATCATTGCCCAGAACATTATGGAATCTCCATCCTTGAAGGGATGAAGAGCTGTTAGGGAAAATATATTTTAGCATCTATAAGCAGGTGTGTTTGCTGCCTTGCTGGGAAGGAAGACAAAAATGTGACCCCCCTGAGGGCCCTTCAGATTTCCGATTAATAACATTTCACCATGTCTCCACACTTTACCAGGAAAAACTGTGAAAGTAGCACATTGTACTCTGTGCTGATGGCAACTTTCAGAGCCCCTCTTCACGTCCCTGGGACAAATGATTGGTAGGCTGAGGTTCAGTATCATTTTTAGCTAGGATTATATGGTGTGTGACATCAGCCCATAGAAATTGTTTCTGGCTTCGCTATTTGGCATCAGTGAGCAAGTGCTAAGTCATACATCTGTTTGGGAATAGCAATCACATTATTATCTCCTGACAGAGAACATAATCAACTAATTTTGGCCCTGGTATAAATGGATAACCATTCTCAGTTACCCTCTGAAGAAGCCTCCTTGTCTCCATTACTGTTGTATAGGTAAATTAAACTCCTCAACTTATGCTCCAAATTAGTTAAAATAATTTAAAGTAGATGGAGTTAACTGCTTGGAAGTTATTTCTCAATAACTAAGCTATTAGTAATCATTCCTAGGGCTCTTTATAATCAATGCTGGATTGTTTCTCAGTGAATGTGCACATGCCCTTGCTATTACTTCAGTGGAGTAATGGTGAGTTAAACTAACTGAGGATTTGGCCCACAATATCTCAAGGGTACTTCCTTTTAATTTAGTAATAATTGCACCCTAGGCTAATATACTGGAAGGTCTTTGGCCTTTGAGTTAATGAAATAATACCAACATGGTCCTCAGAATCAATTTATTCAGCAAAGAGGAAAATTACTACTTCACAAACAGGAAGTAACCTCAATTTATTATAATAAACTTCATTGTGTATATAAAAAGAGAGAAAAAAAGACAGAGGAGATGAACAAGTAGGAAGATAATTTTTAATATGATTTTCTATGGTTCTTATCTCCCTAGTATCTGATAACCCAAACCAAAAGTGTAAATCATGTGCGTACACACACAAGCACACCCCAGATTAAATGAATCCCAGTTTCATCACCCACTAAAGGCGTCACAGAATTATTATAAATGCTACAAAAGGATAAGAAGCAGTATACGTTCTGCCATCTATAGGAAGAATTACACCTCAGGCTAGATTAATAATTACCTGGGAATGTATGTCTTCCACTCTCCCAGTGAACTAGTAAGAAGACTGAACGTGTGGTTTCAGAATAAGAATCTAAAGAAAGAGGGAGCTCCTTTCTTCTAACCTTCTCAAAGAAAAGTTGTTTCATTTCCATTCCCATACTCCATTTTTTATGGAGGAAAACTGCCTGAAAGAGCAGGGCAAGAAAAATAAAATAGTCCTTATCACTTATTTTCTTACATTCTGTTGACTATCACGCAATCGTACCCACATACTCTTAGAGTTACACTGAGCGAATCAAGTCTTGCCATAACAAGACTTTGGCACTGGGGTCTCATTCATTAAACACTGTATCCAAAGGGACGGATTTTTAACTTTTTGGTCAAGTTAAACAATTGCTTTGTACAATAAGTTATGCACATATGCCTAGGATAGTTCATTCTAATTCACATCTGTTAGTATCTAAGTGGTTTACTACAGGTTTTCATAGTACAACTGCAGAAGGAGAATTTTGCCAAAACTTCACATAATTAAATGTTCTTCTTTATGAAGATGTTTACCACCCTTCCAAAGAATAATTTGGTAAAGAATCCAGCTAACAGTGAATTTTGATAATATGACTATCAGTACTGATATCTATTTCTAAACGACCCAACTAAAGCACCATTGGCATTACAAATTATATTTGCACTCTCACAAGACATGAAATCCTGCTGTTGAACAGAAGTAAAGGCTGGGTTTGTACATGATCTACAGACGTTTGAAATATTCAAGAGAGGATGCACTTACAGGCATTTCTGAAGACTAGGTTACATGATAATTTTGCTTTATAACCTTGATAAACTTGTGTTTTCACCTCTTAATATGTAGTCGGGTAAAAGAAAACTATCAGCTGGTTTTTTCATTTGACTTTGAATTTAGAGAAATCTGGGTAATAGTGAAGAAGAGGATGGATGAATCTTGCAAATAGTGGAACCAAAGAAACGCTGTGTATGAAATGTTCTAAAGCATAACTACTTTATTTTTCAAAACACAAATCAGTGGACTTTAGGATGTGTGCTTTATTGCGTAAACTTGCTTCTCCAAACTTAATGTGTTTTTCTGCACCAGGTGTATCTAAGTAGATACATTCGTATTGAGTTTATATATGCATATGCAGACACAGATATTAATTTTAAATAATTATGTAGATATGTCCAGTTGCATTCTTTGACAATCTGTCCATTACATAAATATTGTTTCACTATGTTTACATTGCATATCATGAGGCAACAATACCTCTGATCATACAGCCCACATTAATTTAAGCTCAGTGCATTCTTTCCTATGACAAAAATATTGCAGGATTCAGTTCATGTCTTCTTTATTTCATAAAAATTTAAGAAGATCATGAATGGTTCTTGGAAATCAGTATGTAAGTGAGGGACGTTCTGAAGAAAATAGACTAGATTTCATTATAAGCTCAGTATTGTCTTCTTGATGTGTCCAGCGACAGAGATTTCCTGGAGTGGAGACAAGGCAACAATTTTACACACTGTAAAATGATCTGAAAATGATTCTTCGGTGAGATCTAAGGAAGGTTTTTGGTTTAAGTGTAGATAAAAATAAAATAAAATACAAATAAAATAAAAATAAAATCTTGATAAAGCTGCAAGCATGCAACATATAGTGTTTTAAAAATCAAATAATAGCCAGAAAGAATTCCATATTCATTTTAAAAAATGGAATCTATGTCTCTCTTTAAATCTTATGATGCTCCAGCAAGGGCCCCAGTAAGAATGGGATGGTGTCCTAAGAAATGCCGTACTTACTCCTGCTGATGCTGCAGTAGCATAGACAGTATTAAGACTGATGGAAACATTTTCCTGAAGTTTCTGCTGCATTGGTAAAATATTGAGAAAACCATAAAATGTGTTCCTTTTGATTTCCTCTTTATCAAGCCTACTATCATGTTCACAGATCCAAAACTGATATCATGAAAACTTCACAATTTGGCCTGTTGTGAAGGTTTTGCAGCCTTGCAGAACCTGCTGGTGAGATGTACTTGGAAAGGAAAGGAGTCACTGCCAAATACAAATTCTTGGCAAATACCTACTGTCCTAACAGCAACAGTTACACATGCAATGGGGACTTGCTCGTCTGTGGTGAAACATAGTCCTTTATCCAGATGCTCAAAGAATATGGTTGTAATAACTCTGAACTGTTCTTAACTGATTGCACAAATTTTAAAGCTACAGACTCACTCTAGGTCATCTTATTGCTGTGTGTTGTTTTTTTCCAAGGCAGTGAACTTTGCGCTCTTTCATACAGAATCACAGAATGTTAGGGGTTGGAAGGGACCTCTGAAGATCATCTAGTCCAACCTTCATCCCAGCATACCTAACCACTACACCATAGCCTCAAGTGCTAGATCTACTTTCTTTTTAAACACCTCCAGGGTTGGTGACTCCACCACCTCCCTGGGCAGCCTGTTCCAGTGCCTCACCACTCATTCAGTAAAGAACTTCCTCCGAAAGGAGGGCATTGGATGAAGACTGCACCCCTTCTGCTTCCTTCCTTCATTCTGTTCACTTCAGCTACTACCTAAAGGGTCTCAGGAAAAGAAAAAACAAACAAAACTTTCCAAAAGAAACAGTGCAGAGTGATGCAAGTATTTCACCTTATTTTAAAAGCCCTCTGCAGAATTTACATGACATTTACAATTTCCTATTACACACAAGTGGAGCTCCACACGAAGTTAGTCTCTGGGCAACAGTGAACTGGAAATTAGTTAGTTCTAACCCCTTTCTAAAAGTCTTGTGTTGGCCTCAAGGCATAATTGAAATTCTAATATATAAGGCTGGAGCAGCTGCTAAATTTGAATTTATGTATTAACTATTTGGAGGAATTAGTTAATTAACTTTAACATTGTTATAGTCTCGTTAACAGCATTCCAAAATAACTGACTGTGATTAATAGACCATGATAAGAATTTTGATCAGTTGTGATCTAATGTTTCTTGGTTAAAAAAGGAAGAATTTATTGCACATTAAAATTTTGTTTGCATTATTTAATTGTAGATTTCAATCTTGTCTGAAAAAGCAATCTTCATCCATTCAATGACATAAGAAGTTAGTTTCCTCTATCCAAACATTTACAAACCTTGCCTCCATCTCCTTTCTTTCTGCCATTATTTCATTTAATTTCATCTGGTTTTAATGAGTGATTGTTTTCAACAGTTTTTTAAGAGTTTCAGTCAGCAATATTTCATTCTGAAATAAAAGCTAATGATCCATAAATTCTTAATGCCATATTTTTATAGCCAGTAAATTAGTCTTAAATGGGTTCAGTAAGTTCTCTGATGTATGTCATTAATTGTTAATGGTGTTTTAACCAGATAATTGTTGTAAAAGGTTGTTTATCATCACCATTGGTGGGCGATTGTTCCTTGCAATCTGTTCCGCCTGGTACTGCTGAACTTAGTCTATCTACCATTGTGTGCAGCAAAGAGATCAGGAGACTGTGAAGCATAGTTTAAATATCAAATTCAAGCATGTCCAGTGGATAATGAAGCTACAGACTTAATAAGGTCAGATTACTTTTCGTTTTTGAAACAGAAACACATGTGTATCTTATCCTAGTGCTCTTTGGATGTAGTGTAAACAAGTTATGAACCAGTCCTACCTAAGTAGTAAAAATGCCTAAGCTTAGATCCAAGCCAATTCAGGCATTACATTACCTAAAGATTATGCTATCCAATGACTTAGTGACCTGAATAGCAAGAGAAGCTTGGATAGGCATTAGTGGTTTCCCCTTAGGATAAAGAGGTAGTGTTACCTTAATGATACGCAGTAATTACAGGAAAAGTTTGTCAAGCGCTAAGCAAAGTGAATTTTTCAGTACACAAGAGTAAGTCAGTCAGTAAAAGTGAATTCAGTCTCTTCCTTGGACTTGAATCCTTGACCAATATTATGATTTCACAGGCTGTTTCCACAAATTGTCAAGATAATTACATCTTGGTATTATAAGATAATTTGGTAAGGTCAGATCTAACTACAAAGTCTTGTTTCAGTAAACATAGGAAGCACTAAGCACCTAGAGGCAAGGCCTTTGCCTGCTATTCCAATTCTCTGGGTTGACCTTGCTCCTGAACACACACATGTTCTTTTGTCTGTGCTCTCAGGGTTGGGTTTTCTTAGAGTATTTCTACAAATATTGCTCTTTAGCATGTTTGGGTTGTCTTTTCACATTTTCTCTTGGATTCTTTGGCCTCTCCACTATTTTTCTCTGCGACACAGCTCCCTCAGATGAGTCCTGGCCCCTTGCATTTTCTTTCCACTGATGACCAGCTGCATAGCTTGATCCCTAACTGGTTGGTGCATGGTCTACTGGTCAGATTCAGCACTCTATTTCATTCAACCTTCAGATGTTTACCCTAAATGACAGCCAGTGGATGTGTGACCTCAGTTTTCGGGTCATATCTTTAGCATGAGATTCACCTAATCCTCAGGAGAACAATGAGGCAGAACAAACTGTGTAGACCAAGGCCACCCCTTGGGTCATAATTGCTGCTCTTTCCCCTCATCTCCTCTTGTGCCTGACATTACATGGAGCCCCGTGGATGGCACGAGCAGAGGCTGGATTCTGTTTGTGTAAGTATGGCCTAGTGAAGGGGTATCATGTACCAGCTCCTACAAAGACAGATTAACTGTTTCTTGAGGGAGAGTACTTAACACTGTCAAATGTTCTCCCTAATGCCTACTATAGCAGGAAGGGCATAAGAGAACTGGACAGCTGTGTTTGCCCTGACTCTTGCAGAACTAGCATGCATGAGCTGTGTATGCACCAAGCAGAATTAACAAATGTAGTTTACAGTAACTTGTTAAACATGCAGAAGGATGATGAGGCTAGAGTGCTGTATTCTGTCAAGAGTGCTACATATCTCATTATTTTACCCATCTCACCGGCTTCTGTACTTGCTTCATTCCTCAGTTCCTTTCTGCTCCTAACTAGTAATGTGCTGTAACCTACCAACCTTACATGACTGAAAAAGCCTGCCAGGGACAGTCAGGAGTCAATAAAGCTTCTCAATAACTCACAGAAAGAAGTGAGGACAAGTTTTTGTCCCTCAGACTATCAAACTTCTCAAAGACAGTCAGGATGCACCCTCCTCAAGAAAGCAATGCTAATGACAGCCTAGCCCACCGGACTGCTAGAGATATCTTGCCACCTCACCACCACAACCACGTCTTCCAGCAATGCTCTTTCCATCAGCATCCCTTAATCATCCCTACATTTGGAAGGCTCCCTTCTATTCCCATGTTCCTCACCCCTGCTTCAAGAACAAGTAGGCATGAGTTTTAGAGTGCTGTGATCACAGAGTCCCACCCTTATCAGCACAGTCAGTGCCCATCCTGCTTTTCCCCTTGAAAAGGGGATTGAGCCTTTCCTTTCACAACCAGGGAAAGAATCACACTCATTCTTTACAATGTGGAGCCAAAAGATGTCATCAATGCCATCACAAAGTGAAAAACAGTAGTAATTAGATTATGCACCCCAAAACACAGCAAAAGCCAATCTCCCTGAAAAAACATGGGAATGCAACTATCTCTAAAATGAATATAGGAAGTAGTGGGAGTACTTTCCAGTATTCCAGTTGCAGTAGCTCCTTTGTACACATGATATATAAAAGATTTGCTGAGCAGTGTGGGAGTGAGCAGAGAGTTTTCAAGGAGGAAGAAAAGGTGATTGCTAGTCCCTGTTCTTGTCTGTTCTTACACACACTCTCACAGCTTACCTAAAACCAGCGTTGGATAAGAGACGCCAACAGTCCTTGGGACCTAGCTTAAACCAGGACATTAGCTTGTTCAACAGCAAACTGTACCTACTAGGTGGGAAAACCATACGTAGTTCCATTCCTTTTGTCCAGCCAAGAAGGTCTTCTATGCAAAATACAGCCTCAAACCATCTGGACAGGAGAGGAAGGGAAGAGAAACACCCATACCTCACTGGGCTGATGAAGAAAGCACTCCACAAGTGAACTGGAATTCAAGTATTTCAAGTAGACATGGGAATTGATTGGTGTCCCACATGATAGCTAACCCTCAAAGTACCCAGGCGTTGTATAAAAACTGAGAAGGCCAATCTCCTTCTTTAGAGACTGCAAGGTTTTGTGTGGAGCCAACATCAGCTCTGAGATTGCCTGCCAGCCTATAAAGTCTTGTGCAAATGAGTGAAAACATGCTTTCTGTTGTTGTCAGAGAATGCAGGGATGCAAGGAGGAAATCTAAGGCCCACCTAGAACAGAATCTGGCAAGGGGCATCAAAGACAACAAGAAGGGTTTTTTTCAGTATATTAATAGAAGAAGAAAGACTAGGGAAAAGGTGGGCCTGCTGATGAACAAGGTGGGCACCCTAGTGGCAGAAGACACAGAGAAGGCAGAGTTATTGAATGCCTTATTTACTTCAGTCTTCACAGCTAAAGCCAGCTCTCATGAATCCTGGACCGTGGAAGTAGAAGAAAAGACTTGGAGAGAGGAAGACTTTCCCTTGGTAGAGGAGGACCAGGTTAGCAACGACTCAGAACATCCCCAAATCCATGGGCCCTGATAGGATGCATCCACAAGTGCTGAGAGAGTTGGCAGATGTTATTGTTATGCCACTCCCCAATATCTTTGAAAGATCATGGAGAACAAGAGAAGTGCCTGAGGACTGGAGGAAGGTCAATGTCACTCCAATCTTCAAAAAGGGCAAAAAGGATGACCCAGGGAACTACAGACTGGTTAGTCTCACCGCTGTCCCTGGAAAGGTGGTGGAACAAATTGTCCTGGATTTCATCTCCAAAGACGTGGAAGAAAAGAAAGCTATTGGGAGTGGTCAGCATGGATTCACTAGGGGGAAATCATGCTTAACGAATCTGATAGCCTTATGATGCCGTAACTGGCTGGTTAGATGAGGGGAGAGCAGTGGATGTCATCTATCTTGACTTCAGCAAGGCTTTTGACACTGTCTCCCATACCATCTTCATTAGGAAACTCGGAGTGTATGGGTTAGGTGAGTGGACAGTGAGGTGAGTTGAGAGCTGGTGGAGTGACAGAGCCCAGAGGGTTGTGATCAATGCAGCAGGGTCAAATTGGAGGACTGTAACCAGTGGTGTTCCCCAAGGGTCAGTACTGGGTCTGATCTTATTTAACATATTCATCAGTGACCTAGATGAGGGGACAGAGTATATCCTGAGCAAGTTTGCTGAGGGGGGTGGACTATATGATCTCCAGAGGACCCTTTCAACCCCCAACATTCTATGATTCTATGTTACAAAACTGGGAGGTATGACAGACACACCAGAGGGCTGTGCTGCCATCCAGGATGACCTGAACAGGCTGGAGTGCAGAGCAGAGAGGAACCTAATGAGGTTCAGCAAGTGCAAATGTAGGATCCTGCACCTGGTGAGGAACAACCCCATGCACCAATATAGGTTAGGGGTAGACATTCCAGCCCTGAGGAGAAGGATCCTGAAGCCCTAGTAGACAGCAAGTTAACTATGAGTCGGCAATGTGCCCTTGTGGCCAGAAGACCAATGGCATCCTGGGCTGCATTAAGAAGAGTGTGGCCAGTAGGTCAAGGGATGTCATCCTCCCCCTCTACTCTGCCCTAGTGAGGCTACATCTGGAATACTGTGTCCAGTTCTGGGCTCCCCAGTTCAAGAAATACAGGGAACTACTGGAGAGAGTACAACAGAGGGCAACAAAGATGATTAGGGGTCTGGAGCATCTCCCCTATGATGAAAGGTTGAGAGAGCTGGGACTATTTAGCCCGGAGAAGAGAAGGCTGAGAGGAGACCTTATCAATGTCTATAAATATCTGAAGGATGGGTGCAGGGACGATGGAGATGGACTCTTTTCAGTGGTGCCCAATGACAGGAAAAGAGGCAATGGGCACAAGCTGGAGCAAAGGAAGTTTCATCTAAATATGAGGAAGAACATCTTCTTTATTGTGAGGGTGACAGAGCACTGGAACAGGTTGCCCCAGGGAGGTTGTGGAGTCTCCTTCTCTGGAGACTTTCAATATCTGCCTGGACACATTCCTGTGTGATGTGTTCTAGGCCATCCTGCTTTAGCAGGGGTCTTGGACTAGATGATCTCTAGAGATCTCTTCCAACTCAAACAATTCTGTGATTCTGTATTTAAAGAGCCACTAGGGGTTATGCATAAAAGAGGTGAAAAACTGTTCACCTTTGAAAATTCATAAATAAACTGAAACGTCAGAAAATGAACATTTTCTGAAACTCTCAGCCTGCAAAAGTATGCAAAGCTTCGTGTTTTTAGAGCCTTAACTAACAACAATTAGATTTGGTTTTATATTAAAAGTTATGGCAGTTTCAACTAACACGTCTGCACGTACAGGGAATGTCACTGTACATAAAAATCACTTATCCGAGTTGCATTATGAAATGTTTTAAAGAACTTCAAGGGGTCTTCAGTTTGCTGAAATGAACTCATTACAGAAATCGGGTTAAAATCCTTTGGGGTGAGCTTCTTTGGATATCTGGGGTGTTATTTGTAATATCTATTATTTCATTATGCATATATCTCTAGAAATAAGTCAGCATTATTTCAGACTAAGACTCCAATTTCTGGTCCTGTTTTCACTCTTCTCACATAGCTTACATAATCCTCTTAATAACTATGTACTCTGTTTACAATATTTTGAGCAATATCAATCCTAAGCCACTATTTTTTTCACTTTTTTTAATGGGGATTAGATTAATTTTATTAACATTCAAAGGTTGCTCTTTTCTGATGATCATAGTTCTGCTGGGATTTTTTAAAAAGCTTAATGGAGGTGGTTATCCAAATATCAATGAATTTCAATGAAAACAGGTTACATAACACAGGCCATTGGAGAATCCTAGCTTTAATTATACCTGCAGTCCTAAGATCAGCTCTTGAAATACACAGTTTCTTGGAGATCAGTCTTGAATCATATTGTCAAAAAAAAAAATAGAGACATAAGAGTAATTAAAAAAAATAATAATTCGTAACCCCCCATATGGTATCATGTGTGGCCCTCAGGCAATATGTTATGTCAGCAAAAAGGGACTCAGGCAGTACTTGCCTTGTTAGTCCTGCTCCACAATCACAAAAGCAGGGGTTCTGTGGTTTTGTCCTTTTTCTCTTCTCTTTGTCCCACCTTAAGTCTTCATACTGAACCAGATCCTTAGGACTCAGCCAGTGGGAAGGTTCACCTCTCTAAGGGTTTCTCACCTGTAAAGACATTTTGTTTACATCCATTAACTGTTTGAAAACAGCAGAAATCACTTTACAGGGAGGACTATAATAAATTCAGTCCCCTACAGAGTTCACAGAGACCTCAGCATCAAAGAACACATTAAATTAAATACTTCTCAGTTCAGCACAAAGTGTCCCTGACACAGATAATTGGGCAAGACATTTCCCAGCCCTGTGATTCCACAATTTGTGGTGAAGGACTGGTTGTCATGTAGAGGATGTGAATGAACACAAACTTCTCAGAAACACTGACTTTAAATGATGATTGGCCTCACTGGCTATTGCTCCTCTTTTTCACAGGTGACTATTAACGCGGCTCTTGACCTCCCCTGTTCCCCATGGAGTCTGTGCTCCAAAAGTCACTGATGTTTCCCCATGCTGAGAAAGAGGGAGGAGCTGCACTTTCCCCAAGTATCATTGGCAGGGAGACACTGTTGGCAGAGAGAGAGAGTCCACTGGGAGCATCAAAATTACCTAGAATGCTCTGGCTCCTTTTAGTCACTGAATACAAATGACCTAAAAATGACCCTAAAGATAATCCACCTCAAAAAAAAAAAAAAAAAAAGAAAAGAAAAGAAAAAATGAGGCAAGCAGGGAGAAGGCAGAATTATGAAGACATCCCTTTGATAGACTCTGCCCCCTTACAAAAGCTGGAGGGCAGAATTCAAAGATACAAGTGGTGACGGTAAAGGTGGCAGCTTTCCAATACCAATGTTGTCAGTTTATCCTGAAAAGTTGACCTTGTTAAAGTAGCACCAAATCTTTTCTTTTTCTATACAACAGCATTCTGCCTTTTTGTGGAAACAGTTCCCTAATAGGCTTTCTCTTGGCCATTTATTACACATCGAGTGCTAGGTTTGGTTTCTAATAGTTCCTTTTCATCTAGCTGCCTACTGCTGACTGTGGAAAGTGTAGGTTTGGCTCCACTGATGGCTCTCTCTAATGGCTGTGATTACACCCTCTGCATCTTCTTCACAGTGCCAGCCTTTCAACTGAACAGCACATTATGCCTGGATAAGACTCAAAGAGCAGCTTAATATCAGGGTTCTCTGGAGCTATAATAACTGGTTCAAGATCGAACAGATAAAACCACATCAATATTTCTGTATAGTCCATGAGGTAAAACACATCAATCCTGCATATGTCTATCTCTGAGTTAAAGCTGTATTTTACCATCGTTCTGGGGGAAGAGGGGTGAAAATAAACCAGTAACATCAGAAAGTCCAGCGAGTATAAAGCAACCTGTCGCCTGCCGCATGCACCTGCAGTATAGGTTCTTCAGGTCAGGCCAAAGAGATCGCTTTGCAATTCACCATTCTTAAGTAGGTGTCCCTTTAAACTTGAGAAAATGTGATTCCGCAAAATATTTCACACTAGCTGAACCCAGTTATTTCCAGGGAATTTACTGAAATGTTGCTGTAAGTACAAACAGAACAGTGCCTCCATGGGGAGGACCTGGGAAGAGGCTGGATACGAAAGAGAAACTGCTTGTGAGTCTTTAAACTATATAGATTCACTATTCAGTTTTGTAATTCTGAAATGTTAACAAAACACATCCAGAACGCAAAATATAAATTAAAATAAAATGGTAGTCATTCATTTGCTTTTGATTCTTTTGAATCTACATTTTGATTTTTTTTCTGTGCACAGGTAAAATTTAAAGAGGGAATTTTTTAACAGAACTTCAGTTCTGTTGCATTTTACTGATTCTCAAAACTAGCAAGTAACTTTAAAAACACCAGATTTTGCAAGGATAATTTATGAAGGCAGATGATGGCAGAGCTGTTATTAATTCTTGTGTTCAAACCTTGCTTCAGCTCCAGCTCTAAAACTACATCAATAAATACACTTATCCAAAAATTCAATTGTGGCAGTAGCTAAGAAAATGCTACACGCAATTTTCACAAAATGTTGGATATGAGGCCCATTTATCATGCCCAGTCTTTCAGGCCGTGCTGTCCACGGGACAGGCCTCATACAGACCATGTGCTTTAAGCAAGCCATGTGGGTGAGAGGGAGTGGGCCTCCATAGAGTAAAGCAGTTAGTGCTGAGACCTGATGTTCTCAAGGTGCACATTTCAGAGTGGCTTTGGGTGGCAGGAGTCACTTCAGGCTAGCTGTCTTCTGCCTGCTCATGGATAGAAAGCACTACGTGCACATCCTGACCTCCAGTTCAGTTTTATTCGAAAGGAAACCAGTTCATTCAAAGACTGCTTCACAACGCGAAACAAAGTACAACAGGAGGCAACTGGGAGATTTACTGCAACGACATACAACTACTCTGAACTCAAATGCATGTAGATGCACCCTCAACATCCAAGAAGCAGCTACTCTCTGAACAGCTTGATGTTGTGAAGGGCTGAAGTAGTATATAGGACATTGGACTTTAGACAAATAACCAATTCATAGGTTCATCCTAATAACTCCGTTCTTAGCTTTCAATTACAGAACAGCTCAGGAAAACCGTTTTTTCAAAGCAGCACTTATTACTGCGGGGCAACTGACTCCTGACATTTCTGCAGTAAAGTTGCATGTGCCATATAGGTGCACCTTTCAAGACACTGTATTTTATACAATAAAGTTTCCACTTGTCTCCAAAAAACGAATCTTCTCATTTCAATCCCAAACTTAACTCCACTGACATCTTTAGAAGGCTCCACCCGCACTGTAATAACTGCTGGTGTGTGGAACCACAGAGGGGCACTGTGATTGTTCAGCAGAGCCAATGTCAGCCACTCGCTTTTCCACCCACCATCGGCAAAGACCCACAATGTGACAACAGTCAGAGAAAAAAGCTTGTTGTTCCCAGGCTGCTCTGTTCCCCGAGGTTTGCTATCTCACTGAGGCAGGCCTTAGTGAAACTGCCATCAGAGAGATCAGGAGTGACAGGCACAAATTTCCAAGGATCCTCACAAGTCTCAAGTGGGTTTTAGGCAAACCTGGTTTTGAAATTTTGTTCTTTTTTTTTTTTTTTTAAAGGGGCTCTGACAACCGTACTGGAGCTGACATGAATTACCTAGCTGAAGCCCGAGCTTTACCGTGTGAGTGAAAGTGCTCCCATGAAAAATGCACTGGTGTTATGTGTCTGGTTCCCAGAACTCTGATGCCTCCCTTTGCGTCCACCATCAGCAATGCAATCATTCAAATAAGCTGAAATCAATCATATAATGAGTCCCACCATATGATACTTATCTTTGAGGGGAATGAATAAATCATTGTACCTTTGACAGGGTATTTATGCCATAAATTGACCTAGGAAGTGGCATGGCAACACTTTGATAGTTATGGCTGTGATAGTGACAATTTAGGAATGAATGCATCTTTGTACTTTGACCAGTTCAAATCCTGGCACCTGTTCAAACTAAAACTGCACAGAGAAAAAATCCTGCCGCTAACAGAGACACTGGATACAAAACGGAGAGCTGTCAGAGGACAATGCAGAGGAGGCCTGATGCAGAACCCCCCTGCCAGGAGGAAACATACCTGGGAGCAACAGGAAACTGATAAGCTCCTTTCTCTTCCGTGACAGAGCAAAGCTTGCAGGCCTGAACCGAGAGCAATCACTGGGATTTACCTTTCAGCACCAAGACACACGCTGCCGCAAGGAGGGCTCTCAAAGTGATCACGTTCCGCACCTCTCCATTTCTCACTGCTCTCTGTCCATACTCGGCAGGTTTCTTATTCATAATTAATATTTTCATAAATAATGCAGTCAGGAAAGCATAGATTTGTGGTAAACGGCCAAGTCTGTCCTTTCCAGCAGGTGTCTGTTAGTCTCTACTTACACATGACTATTACGAAGGGTTAGAGGCAAGCTTTGTTCACTCAGAATAAACTAAAACTGAATGTGAAGGTAGCTCCCTTTTGCTTTGGATTTGTTTTTTGTATCTGCCACCTGCAAGCTTTGTGTCCTGAACAATATGATATTGAACACATTGAACGCTGAGTGACATCAGCCTGTCAATCTCTATTCTTGCTGTAATGATTTTTAGTGCTAAACACATTATTTTTAAGAGAGTGCTATAGGTGTGAGCAAAGCATTATAACAGATTTTCAGGGGTTCCAGCAACTGTAGACAGGATAAGTATTTGTGGGGCATGAAGGAGATAGTGGTTTAAAAACAGCTGTTATAAGCAATTATATATTTATAATCATAGAATATGTTGGATTGGAAGGGACATTTAAAGGTCATCTAGTCCAACCCTCAAGTTATTTATATCATAACTACTACGTGAACAAAATCTTATATATTTCTAAATAGAAGTAAAATATATAACAGTATTAAAAATGTAGGTAAATAAAATAAAACCTGCATATAACAAAATAATACAAATATATATTAATATTCATACACAGCTTTTATTCTTTCTCTGAATGTCTGATGCTTCTCTGAAATCTCCTAACTAATTGCAATACTAATGCTTACAAATATCTATGCTTAGTACCCTAGACATGATTCAAAATAATCATATGGCATAAATTAGTTATGTTATCCCCATTTATGAAAGTATAAAGCTGGGTCATCGTGTCAGGCACTAACACAGGGTACTTGCGTCTTAGCACTCAATTAAAAGATACCTTCAGAAGCATCAAATTCAATTCCCTGCTCTCATGGTTGATCATGTTGTAGATTTTATTTCATGAACTGATCTGTTTTTATCTGAAAGTGGTTGGGATTTTTTGCCCACACAGCTCCTTTGGAGGACTATTCCCAAGCCTGCAGCTCTGATGTTTTCTAATTTCTAGTCTAAGTGTATTCCTAGCTAGTTTACAGCCTTTTATTCTTGTGTCAATAATGTTCTTTAGTTAAATACTTTTCCTCTTCTCTGATTCTTATTCTCTTGACATATCTGTAGAGCACAATAATTCCCTCTCTCAACCTTTGTTTTCTTTGGCTAAACAAACGGAGCTCTTCATATCTTTTTGCAGAATAGACTGTCCTTTCCCCTGATTACTGTAAAAAATCTTCTCTGTAGCTACTAAAATTTGAATTCACTACATTTTAACATAGGTTCTTTATCACAGAGATGTCTTGCTCAACAACATTTCCATCCCTACTGGAAACACATAAGCTAACAGCCGCATCATAATGGTGACTTAGAGGCTTTCTATACTACCCTCTCTCCTACATCCTCCCTTTTACCTAAATGGTAGTACATCATATCTGCTTCTAATAGGTCTGACTCCTTGCTATATAGCTAATAATATCTGGTTATAAGTAGGTATTTTGTGCATGGTCTTGCCCTTTTCCAGTTAAACTTCATCCCATTCCTAGGAATTAATCTGATTTATTCTGCGAACTACTGCATAAGTTTTCTCCATGACTTTAACTCCACGTGCTTTTGTGTCAGGAAATATGGACAATTTACTCCCACTTCTTGTGAATGATAATGAAAGAGAATGTTGAAGATGTGATCATTAGGTCTATCCTGAGGAATTACACCCACACCTTCTCTTCAGCCTCATACTTCTTGAGTGGTTTAGGGCCACCAGATTTTCCGTGGTAGAGAGTCTTGTCAAAGAAGGGTACTGCCTCTCTCTGAATTTTGCCTCCTTCTCCATTATCTTCAAGTCTTTCTTGAAAGACTTTCCCGAAAGCAATACTGAGAGTTCAAGCTACTCTTCAGAGAGTATCCAGAGTGGTCATTTGTTGAGCCATCCCTCAACTTCCAGTACATCAGTCCTTTCCTTCATCACTTCTCTTACCTCAGTAACTGCCTTAGGAGAAACATCCCCTCACTTCTCTTTGATTTGATATCTGGAGCCAGTGCCAGCGACTGCTTGAAGGGCTATCTTTAATGTTCAGTACCCCACCCAAAGAGCTGATCAATAAACACATAGAGAGACACTCTGGCTGATCTGCTGATAGTAGTTTTCACACTTAGTCATCTGACTGTATTTCTGGTCAAACTGCATGCTCATTTTGCATCCACAAAAAAAACAGTGGGACTATTTGTATTCCTGGACCAAAATAGCTTTCCAGCTGAGAGTATTGCCTTTACAGACCTGACAAGTGCTACAAACTTCTGATTTTGAAATGGTCCTGGCTTTAGCCCCTTTCTAACATGCCTCATGATCTAGGATAATAGGCCTTTAGGATGGTTATATCACTCCTTCAGGTTTGTTTTAATCTTTCGTTTTTAATGACCTCTCTCTGGTGCTACTGAGTACACTGCATCCTGGCACATTAAACATTTCAAAGGCGCTCAGGCTTCCCACAGAAGTGCAGAAAATCTTCAACGACTGTAACTGTGAATAACTATATTTTTTTTCATCCTTTCCTCAACATGTTTCTTTTAATGGCTCACATCTCAGTGCCCAAATGGAAACATTCTACGTACTAAGATGTGAAGAAGCTTGTTTAGCTTCCTGCGATATAAACTATTCTGGACATCCTATCAGTAGATACTTGTGCAATGTATTAACCACGTTGTATATCCTCAGTCACTGAAGGAAGCACTGTTTTGTTTTTAGTGACCAGGTTGCCTGTCAGTAGTCTCAGAGGATATGTATGGAGACTCTATATCCAACATGCCTTGTCTTCTTGGTATATTCTTTTTTCAGTTATTTCTTATGTTGGACAGCTGAACAAGGACAGCATTGCCTGCTCTGCCGCCTTCCATAGAAGAAGATATGTTTGATCAAATCCTTGGAGCCTGCTGATTTAACAACCTGCTGTGAGTGCAAAATTATAGAAACTACAGTTTATAACTGGGAAGAAATTCTGAATTCCAGGAGGCCTTGTGTTCCCTGGGTTGCCTACAAGCAGTCTTCTGTTGTTCATTAAAGTTAATACTGTTTCTTTGTACATCAGCAACATGAGAACACATTTTTCCAGTTTGATATTTCTGGGATTGTATTGCAACTAATTCCACAATTTACCTGGATACAAACTGGTGTTGGACAGAACAGAATACCTTCAAATTTACGGCCTTCTTCTAAAGCATTCCATCTTCAGTATCTAATTAAATGCCTTTTTCTCTGGCTATTATTCTTAGTTTATCATTCAAAAAACCAAGCAAACAAGCAGGCCCAGTGTTTCAAATATTGCTTCTGCATGTCTGTCTCCCTATTTACCTACTCCCTTCTTGTGATGATAAAATATCCAGTCCTTCTTTTTCTCAATTTCATCCTTCATATTCAGTTCCATATGCAGAAACTATCTCTGCTTCTTAGCTTCTGCAAGGATTTAAGTCTGTAACTTCTGGTATGTAAAATCCTTCCATACTCTTAAGCATGTTTTTGTCTTTGCTGTAAGAGCCCTGAGGGATGAGGTGGCCTAACGGTCACCCAGGCAGCAACCCAAGAATAGTGATGGCCAGATCTAGACCTACTTCATTTCTTTCTTCCTAATGCTATGCCTACTCATTCTTTGCATGACCAATATCAGCCGTATGGCAACCAGTGCCAGTCAGCCAGACCAAGTCAGTGATATCTCTTCATACCCATGGGTAACCACCTCTGCTTTGGACATCCAGCACGGGTTAAGTCAAGTACTTCTGCTTTCTCTAGCCTCTTTCTTTATGTTGCTTCCTTTATATCTGAGCTGCTGAAAGGTCCAGCAGAGGCTGTATTACATAACAGACTTCATTAATACACTGTAGAAAAGATGCAAAATTATTAAAGAAGGTGGAAATCCTTGTCATTAACAATGGGAAGGCACTGAGGGACAGTCATGTTTACCATGGACTCAGAAGGACTTCACTTCTGGGTCCAAAGGGCAACTGTTTGCTGATCAGCGTGGTCTTTGACTTGGTTGGAGCCATTCTGAAGGAGCCTCAACTATGTTTGAATTGCCCCGGACTCACCTAGCCAGAGCAAAGAAAAAGGAGGGCTCTCTTCTGCTGTCAGCAAGTGGATTCTAAGAATCCACTTTTTGGCCTTTTTGATCCTAACATAAAGAGGGATCATGAGGCAGCTGTGAAAAGGATTAAAGCATTGGCCTTTTTGGTGGGATCATTTGCCTCCATGCAGAGAAGGTGACGGACGCTTACAGGTCAAAATACTAGCATTTTATACGCAGGAGACTTCAGAAAGCAATTAAGATTCAAGCCCTACAGACTCCAATCAGTCCTCGTTTAACTTCAGTTCTATGCCAGAGTAATTTCACTGAAATCAGGTGAATTACTTCAGTATTATGTTGCATGAGCAGCTCCATCACTTTCAGGGGAATTACACTGGCATAGAAGTGGTGTAACATGGGTGACATGAATCAGGCCTCGTGTTTGCAGCAGCCTTGAATACACCAGCATTGAGAGGACCTTTGGAGCTGGGCCCAAAGCACTCACAAAGGGAGCTCCTGCTGTTATTCCAACCCATAGGCAGTTCCCCGAACAAAGACCAATTATCTGAGCTTTGTGTGAAGGGGGTAGGAGACATGCACCAATATTCATAAATTAGGCAAGCCTGGTGTTTACTAAAGTGGAGAGCCTTCATTCCAATTAAAGTCTGTCTTCATTCCTTCTGTGAATTCTTAATTTCTATTCCTTGTGATATTTGTCAGTTTTCATCTGTATATTAGGACGCACTTCACAGATGAGATGAAATATAATCATTCCCCATTTACAGACAGGGAAACCAAGGCATAAAGAAGTGAAATTACTTGCCCAAGAGAATAGTCCCAAGGTCACTTGCTACCTAAGGTAGGGCTTTGCCCACATGCTGCCTCTTATTAACAATTCTGCTCACTTATTCCAGTGGTGTGCAATAAAAAGAATGGAAATTAGACTTTTTCAAAGGCTGTCTTGCACCACACCTTAAAAAGACCTGCTGCATTTTTTCATTTTTGTAAAAAAAAATTAAGTAAATAACTGTAACATTACCAAACTACTTAAGAATGCTTTGAACCTATATGTTAGAATGTAAAGGATTCAGGCAGAAAATTATAAAACATTTAAAATATTTGTTCTACATGAGAAGGCCAATTAAAGAGGGAGAAAACTTCAGAAAAATTTTTATAATGTCATTATATACAGTATAATAATAAGATCATTTTAAGTTGTAAATATCATGTCATTACCCGTTATAATTATCTGATTACATTCACTTACTTTAACTTTGTAATTAGATGTAATTTCACACTTTTCAAGTAAAATAAATTTTAACATGCATGACAGTACAACTCCATCTTTCTTTTTGCCCCTGCCTTGATCCCTGACAACAGGATCCTTTCTCAGGACAGCAACAGGAACATCTGTTCTTACACATGAGGAAAAAAAAATTATGTCTACTCATCTTTGGTCAGAAGGATGTGGACCTTGAGAACTAACTCATAGAGAGCAGAGGTAGATGATCCTGTGAAATAAAAAAAAAAAGAGAAATTAAAGTAGAGTTAAATTATTTTCATACAAGGCTAAGCCTACATTACATCTAGTGAAAAGACAAATTTTCTTTATAAATGTGTTATTTAGAGAAGGTAAAACTACATTTAAAGGAAGAGTGCCAACTTTCAGCTACAGTCTTAAATTGCCTTAGTTCTTTGTCTTTTCTGACAAATTTTCATGAGTGCTTTCCTGAAGGTACTCCGTCACTATACCAAAAGCCCCACAGTCAGAGCAGTGCCTGTGGAGGCACAGTGGTGCAGAGGCTATAACAGCTGTCCTGGGTCAGCCTGAGGGACCCTCCGACCCAGGACCCTGCCTCCAACAGTGACTGTATTCCTGAAGCTCCTACCCTTTTCACTTTTCAGCTGTGCCCTCCTTCTCAGAGACCCACCTGGTCCCTGAGATCATCTCATCACCCCCTCCTGGTACCAGCCAAGGTGGCCTTTCAGACCATCAGCAGGAGGAAGTTTGAGAAGTACCAGTTTCTGTTCCATTTTCCTACCACACCTCTGGGCAGGGCAGCATCTGCTGGCACCTCACACATGTCCAGGGAGCAGTGGGAGCTGTCTGGATGCTCAACAACCCCTCTAGTTCCCCAATTGCATACTTTTGATTCAGTGAACTCCAACTTCTCTGTTTTCTCATTTTGCTTTCCCTGTAGCTCTTTCTTCCTAAGGCCAGGGGAACACACAGAGGGCCCACACCCTCATACTTCTCAAAAATCACAGGCTCAAGGATCCCCTAAGTCAGAAGAGGGTAAATCCCTTTGACAAACTGTTCTCTCATGATCTTATCTAATCCTTGAATCCAAGGACTTTCAGCATAACCACATCTTCTGT
>NW_009696367.1:13291-23912 GCF_000703405.1 Apaloderma vittatum | reverse complement strand
CTTTCCCTCTACTGCATGAAAATTAATTTCCCTCTTGCTTACTTTGAACTCATTCCCTAACCCCCTAACTGATTCCTCCTTGTTCTTGTATAAAGAGAAATGGAGCATAATCATTTTGTGTTCAGCTTCTGTATTACACTCTGGATCTACAAACCTCTTCAGTTATCTCTTTCTGAAGAAAAACAGCTCCAATCTATCTAACCTTTCCTTGCAAAGAGCCATTCTACCACCATTGTCCACCTCTTTCCTACTCCTACAAGAACCTTTGGGAAAGTAGTTCCTCACTGCTCATACATTGCACTAAGGCAGTTCTGTCTCTTCACTTGGCTTCCTTAGTCATTTCTCTCCTCTCTTGATATCTGCCTTTCAAGGAAAAGGTCTGGAGTGTGAAACCCTTAGTCCTGGAATCTCTTGGGAGACAGTCATACAGTTCAATCTCAGCTATGATGAGCATGGCTGCTCAAGTCTAATCACTTTGCATGTGTTAGTCTCACTGAAAGACCAGAGTTCCTGTCTCCCCCTGCCCCAAGGTGGAACCTCAGGAGTTTGAGGAAGCCCAGATCCCCGTCTCACTTCTGCATACAGCACAGTTCCCCCCCCTGTATCTGAACAATGCACAGAAGCAGAGACTAAACACAGACACAGACCAAACTCTTTATTACACTGAGATGATTTGTAGGAAAAAAAAAAAGTAGGAAAAATCACAGAAACATCATTTATCTTAGAAGCTAACACCTTAGAGTGATGTTTAAAAAGTGGAAAACTATGTGGCAAATTTATTTTAAACTTCAAATAACAAGTTCCCTTCAGTTAGAGAAACTTTTTCACTTAAATGAGCCACCTGGGAATTTACCATGTGTTAAACGTCTTTCAAAGTTAGAAGGGGAGGTGGTTCAGGCTGCCTGCATGGAAACCTGGAGAGAGCCTAAGACATGGCCAGACCTTAATTGTCACCAAATGGCACCTTTCCTCTAGCTTCGTGCCCATCCATCTACTACTCTTCATCCCTCCATGATTTCATAATCACTAGTTCTTCCTTAACATAGCTATTTTCAAATCTCACTGCAGCTAAAGCTGAGGGAAGCTGTTGTGGATAATGTAGGCTGAGTCTCATTATATCACAGGAAATAAAATCTCTTTACAGGGCTCCAGTCCAAAGCAATTACCCAGGGCTTTAAACTTATAAATCTGAATTGTCTCAACAAAGTAGGTAAACCAGCAAAAACACTTAAAGTAAAGCACACACTTTAGTGGTTCGGTAGTGCAATTCTACATTTGTAGGCTGATGATACCAGTTAATGTGTCTATTTGCAAGAAATTTGCCAACACGCTGGTATAGAAGCCTTTTCATTCTTTTTTCAAATGAAATTGAAATGCACTGATTGTTTAGATTAATCATTTCCCTCTCCTTGTTTTGGATTACACATTCTTTTTTTTTTCTCACCTCACATCTTCCTTGCTCTTGAAGGCAAATCTAACGTCAGAGCAGACAGAACTAGTCCAAGATTTCCCTAAGTGATATTTCTGAAGCAGAGCAGATGCAGATGAGGAAAAACGATCAGCCAGTTTTTAAGGAGTCAGATGGCATTGTCCAGCAAACAGAAGGTAAAGGATTGATTTCAAAGTGCAAAATCAAGTCCATTTATTTATGTTAAATGCATCAATTCACAGAATTTGAAATGGCTGGCTACATAAAAATATACATTTGATCGTAGTTTTATTTTCCATGGGCTGCAATACCTAAATTGGAAGATCTCTGAACATGGCATACAGGTTGATTCATTTCGGAAGAGTCACCTGGAGAGTTCTTACATGGAAGATGTGGTTTATATTATCCAGTGAGAAATCTTATAATAAACTTTATTCTTAAAGTATTGTCTCTAGCTGCAGGGAAAAAAAGAAAAAAAGATACTAAATGACTTTGTCATAAGCATTTTCTACATATTTTGCCCTGAGCTGAGTTCTCTGTTTCCCTGTAAATTTAGTAAATTACACAAAAATGAGATACCAGATCACCATGCTTCTTTTGTAATAGCTGTCCCTTGAGATCTAAAGCTGGCTCACTGAAATGAAAATGTCCCTAACAGTGAAACATGAAGCTTGTAGCTTCTCCAAAACCCTATAGAGTCTTTTCACAGAAATCTCATGTTTAAACTGTTGCATGAGCAAAATCACCCAAGGATCTAAAATTGCTCCAAATTTTCACACAAATCTTTACTCTTCAGTACTGGTCAAGCAACATCAATTACATACCAATTAAAAATTTTGAAAGCTTTTTTTGATAAAACTAGTAGCTTCTAAATAGAATGCCTTTCTACTTCTGCATTGCTCACCAAAATGCTGTGCAATGCTATGGATATGCAGAAATCCAGCTCAGATGCCTATACATATGTATAAATACATGGGGATAATCTTCTAATTAACTCCTCAAGGCAAAATGGCCATGAGAAAACATAGTGATAAGTAGACCAAGACAGCTGCATGTCCTAATACGATGCCGTAATTGGAAAAGTTGTAATTTTATCCAAAAAAACCTGTAAGATTCACTTACACAAGTTATATCAAAGTAGAATTATAAAATAACAACTACATATTAGCAAGAAAATCATATCACAGTGATGTCAATGGCAAAGCTAACTACTGTCTTCCATGAAGCCAGGACCTCACGCAGGATTTAATAACTTGCTCATCTACACTCTCCTGGTGCTAATTCCCAATGTTAGTATAATTTTACTCCAAGAAAGGATGTGGTTTCCACTGACTAATTCCTACAGTTAAAATGGAGCTGCAGTGCTTAACAAAGGTGTAAGTTGCATCAGCCAGGCCTCTTTACACCAAACCCCATCCCTAGGACAATTTGGCAGACCATAAACTAGAACCGTGCAATCAAGCCACGAATCTCGGGCATCTCCTGTGAGCTGGACCTGCCTTCACCAGCTGCCAGAGAAGTCTTCTCCAACACCACTTGCTCCAATATTCCTGTCTCTGCCAGCTCCCCTGACTGATGGATATTTCACCCATGCATTACCTCTCAGAGAAACTTCCCCAAGACAGTGGTATTTCTTCAGCATAACACCATGGGAGGTTGTGCCTAGCACTTGGATATAAGCTAAAAGACTCGTACTGATGGCATTACTGCAAACCCTCTGCCACACATAGCTACAGATTTATTGTCCAACTTGTACTTAATATTGCAGTCACTCCTACCTGCACAGAATGGATGCAAGGTGTTATCTGTCCCTGAGATAATGCTGGAGAAGTCTGAGGAGCAGAGAGAGAAAACTGTATTGTTGCAACCAATAACCAGAGTGATAATTTCACTGTTCAGCAGACCACATACACACGCACATATTTAAATCCAATCTTACAACAATATCTTGATGACAAAAGGCTACCAAAACATAGCACTGAGCCAAACATATTTTTCTTCTCATTCAGCGGGTGCCACCTTCGCCGAAAGAAGTTCTTTTCATTTTTCTTCTGCATTTCTTTCTGGTAAGCCAAGGAAAGCTCCTTTTTTGTTTTTCACCATCGCTATGAATTGCTTCTCTCCACCGCTTGGTAAGCCCTGAAGAGATTGGCAGCCTTGACAGTTTTACTGCCAGTTTTCTTCTGCAGCTTCAAGTGGAGCCTCCTGTAACATTCCCAGCTCCACTATCAGGATGAGCTGATCAAGGATGAGTAAAGTGGGAGTTAGGCATGTTCCTATCTGTCAGTTCCATGAGTTTTTTGGCAGCCACAGTCCCTGGTAAGATCAGATTGTTGCATCCATGGGGAAAAACCTACAAAAGCTAGCATTCAGCAGAGAATTCACTTTCTTAACTCCCCAAAAAAAGCTGGCAATGAGCTTTCTGCTTCAGTAAACTGTTCCAATTTTTCATCTGAAGATTTAAATACTGGCAAGCTTAAAATACATTAAATATAGTGTGCACATTTACACAAACACGTCTTCACACAGACATATGAGAACACTTCTAACAGAAACGTTCCTTTTCATTTCATTCTGATATTTTTTCAATAGGCCAGTTCAGGCAGCAGACCCCTGTAACTATGCATCATTTCAGGAGCAGAAATTAAAGTTAGCCCAAGTCCAGAGATGTTCTCTCATGCAGACATAATATCATTGTGGTGGTTAAGAGTTAGTCAAGATCTGGGCCAGAAAGAGAAGAAACTGCCTCATGTAGGGTTTTCCTCTGCCAACCCACTTCCATTCCCATTTGCAGTTTCTAAACCGACTCAGAGCCAACAGGTTTTATGGTGGTACCACACACCTTCCTTTACGGAGGAGTCTTCTTGTATTCCAATTCTTAGTCATGAGATTATCTGAGAATATAATTTTACATTATAATAGGAAAGAATAATAAGTAGAAACATAAGAAAGAAGAAGTAACATTCAAAAAGGACAATTTCAGTCTAGTAAAGACATTCTCCTTCAGCTTGTTTTACAGACTTCCAGAGATTGCAGCCTAAATTTAGCTGCAATAAGTTTGGATCAGCAGTACATTTTGGTAACCGTCTGTCAGCAAGACATTGCCATACGGTTGGCAGTACTAGGAGGAGTATACCAGACTTTGACTTACTGCTATGGGTTAAAGATGTGGAGACAGAGAAAACAGCTGTTCTGTTTCCAGTAGGAAAACTTTCATTATTTTCCCTGTTTTTGCAGACATCTGATGTACAAAATAGGCAAACTAAAGGGAGAAGTAAAGAAAAAAAACACACAACATTTATGCACAACATAAATAATGTTATTTTTATAAAAATGTAACATATAATGTTATTTTTCTATTGTATTTCAACCAGATTTTCATCATTAACAGGTATTTAAAATAATATTTTTAAACTCATTCTTATAGACATATCTTTTCCTGTTTAAAAATAAATGTTGGCATTTTCAGATTCAACAGTGCAATCTTCTTCATATTTTAGAGACATGTCAACAAGCAGAAGCCGCACTTAAATATTTTAACATTCAGCACAATGCCATAAATGGTGCTAGATACATTTGTCGCTGCTCCAAAAAACACATGTGTATAGAGAGTTCATAAATACAGATGCCAGTACTTCTTGTGTGCTACATAAATGACACATAATACAGTTTCTACTACAAAAAAAAGGTAAATACATTTCAGCTTGAAGCCAATTGCTAAGTTGGTTGCTGTCCTTTCCTCCCTGCTCTATTCCTTCCTCTTTCCTTCTTGGAAAAAATAATAATAATAATTAAATTTTACATTTTTACTGTGAGGACAGAGTCCAAATGAGAACCCAAACAAAAGCAACTAGCTTTGCAGGAGAACAGGGAAAATGAACAGCAGGATATAACCTTCAAATGGAAGTTAAGAACTGCAAGGTTTTAAGCAGTGCCTAATTCCCTTCATAGGATCTCCTGAGGTCTATTTTTCATAGTAAATCCCAGGGACTGTCTGGTTATGCTATTGATAGACATTTTTTTGAGAGTCACAGCTTCACAGACAGATCTGCCTTTCTGACGCCATACCAGCTTCTCAACCCTGCTGAAAGGTGCACATACAACCAGTTGTAGAACAGTCACGACTCCATCTCATGATTTACAGCAAAACCTTCTTACATTGCTTTGTCATCATAAAAGACTCATGAAATGGATATCATTTCCTCTCATTTGAAGATTACTTTGCAAGTGGCAGGCAAATGCCATAAGTAAATGAGCATCTGTCTATTCAAGGAGGAAAGGATCCGAGTTTGTCCATACAAGAAGGCAATTCTGTTATGAAATAAAAGAGGGCCTAAGTCTGTCAAGTGGCATTTCAGTGATGGTTCCTGGGCAGAAAGCAGTCTGCTGCCTAAAGAGTTATAAGGCCATACTGGAGATGACGAAGAGGAGGCTGAGGGGGGATCTCATCATGCTCTACAATTACTTGAAAGGACATTGTAGAGAGGTTGGTGCTGGTCTCTTCTCACAGGTAATTAGGGACAGAACCAGGGGGAATGGTTGCATGTTGCAACAGGGCAAGTTTAGGCTGGACATTAGGAAGAAATTCTTCACAGAAAGCATGGTCAGACACTGAGTGATCAGACACTGGAACAGACTGCCTAGGGAGGTGGTTGAGTTGCCATCCCTGGATGTGTTTAAATGTCGCTTAGATGTGGTGTTGGGTGATATGGTTTAGGGATGAACATGTAGTGTAGGGTTAATGGTTGGACTCGATGATCCCAAGGGTCTTTTCCAACCTGAATTGTTCTATGATTCTATGATTCTATGGTGTTGGAGATGATAACCTGGAATAAGTCACAAAGAAGAAAAAAAATGAAGTGAAAAAAAAAAGTGGAAAAGAGCTGTAGGGTAGGATGGGTAATGAGTGCCAAATGAGCTTCCGGCATATCACCAAAACCACCCAGTACTGTCTTTGGAAAACCAGGTAGGAGTGCATAGAGCAGGTTATTACTGAAGCTGACTCTAGTTTTCCTTCCCTGGAGCATTGTACCCAATTCTTCCACTCACAGTTCAAAGGGTGTTTCCCAGAAGAAGGACAAAAACCACTCAAATAGTGAAAAACACATCTTAAGAGTGAGAATCTCCACTCAAAGGGGCTAGTCCCTAATGTGCCTTCCTGGACAAGGTGCAATTTCTATTGATTCCAAAAGCTGCAGTGACCGAGCTGCAGGTACAGGTGTTGTGTATGAGAAGCAAAAGAGAAAGCCTCCTCCGGCAAATGGTCCTTCAGTTGTCTACAGCATCTAGGGAGAAAAGTACAGAACTGATGGATAGCAGCACAGGTTAGTGAAAAACAGAAGTGAAACAAAATCCTCCCTACATACATTTTTTTGAGTTAACGGCACAGAGGATACCTGTGTGAGCTGCTGCTCTGTCCCCAGAGCTAGACTGTGGAATTTGTGTGGCCAGGACAGGTAGGGTGCACACGTGAAGGGGAGAGCAAGCTTTCTGGCTGTGAAGACAGCTGCTGGGTGAGACGGCAGTGGTGGCTGGGAGGCATATTGGAGCATTCGCTTTAGTCTCCTGGCTGGTTGCCAGCAGTAGAGAAGTTGAGAAATCATTTGTCAAGAGGATAAAAGCCAAATACACTGCTCTGGGTGAGATGTAACCTGACAGTCTCCTGTGACTGACGCATTTGAACTACTAATACACTCTATATAAATTCCCTTTTTTCTGACAGCTAGCAGTCATATTTTTCTGCTTAGATTTTCTGCTTGTTCATGCTGAGCTTTCTGAGTTCCTAGATATTGGATTGCTTGGCGAGAAGCACTGGGCATGAGGACAGTTCTCTATCATGATAGTTCCACATCACAAGTTCAGGAGGAAACAAGATACAAAAGAATTAAAAAATATTTTATAAAAATTACTGTTCCCTAGTATCTCTCCTTTTTTCTTTTCTTTCTTTCTTTCTTTTTTTTTTTTTTTCCAGAATGCCATACAGTCAGCTAGCCAGCAGGAACTTCATTTATAACTGACAATTTAACAGTTCATTTATTTCATTGAAGCAGTGAGACACAACAGGGGTGTGGTAACCATGAGATAATCACACCTCTGGGGTCTTATGAGGCAAGGAGAAACAGCCAATTCTCTCTAATCCCACAGTGGTGTGATTAGTGCTCCTGATAGCTACAGCTAAGCAGGTTATGAGATAAATTGTGCATTTCATGTTCTAGAAAAAGAGTTAAAGTTAAATGTTTAACCAGCCTCATTCAAGTTTTATAATTCATCTTGATTATAGATATGTATGATAACGAACACTGATGAATATACATTGGTCTAGTTTAAAATGTTTCACAGACAACAGGAGTAGTCATTTGGATACAGAATTATTCTACATGAAGAAGCTATAGCATATAGAAACTTGTCTACCTACAAGCCTTACAGGCAGAGATCCATCATCATGCTATACAAGAGCTCCTCTGGGCATGCAATCCCCACATGCACATCCACACAAACTGGATCCCAGTAGCAGACAGATCTTTTTTTTTTAAGCTGCTTTTTTCCTAACTGCTAATCAGTTTAATTAAAGACTTATCTAATACATATGTCTGCTATGGAAGGTCCATTCATCCCTTATACATGATGTTTTTCCCTAGAAAACATATGATGGGTATTTGGCAGACAGACAACTGCATCATGGAGAACAGAAATTACAAAATGAATGATCTCATCTATTAGGTCATATTGCTCATTTTCTTAACAGACCTGGCTGTGTGAGAGAGGAGAGGAATGAATAATGATTTATTCCAAGAGATTTCTTTAGTGCATGCAAAATGCCACATAGGTTTCTTTCAGGGTCCTGGACCTAACTCCAGTTTTACTCTTGTTTTATGGAACAGCGTAAAATCTGAGTTCTGTGTAAAAAGAAGACTGCAGTCAGCTGAGGCACCTCCCAGTTAATCTTATTTTAGAATGCAAGTGATCTGATTTTTCTGCTGGTGGTAGGGGCATTATCCTTGTAATCCCCCTCAAAAAAAGAAAACAAAAAACCCCCAGCTAAAGTACCTACTTAAGTTTCAGAATTTAATGTCAATATTCATCAAATAGGAAGTTATTTATTGTTAAAATTATCCAAACTTATGGTTGTTAGTTTAAGCAACTGCTAAACGCACCTAGATCTGGTGGTTGCTTTCAGAAGTCTCAGTGTGTTTCATGGTTATGAACAAATGGGATGCAGGTACATTGCTTTAACCCTCTCACTACAACTGTGATCCAGTCCTTGGCTTTCTAAAGGGAATGATCAGCTTATGGAGTGGAAGTTTTTTAATTTCATGGAGGGATTTCAAGCATGCCAGTATCTGTTTCTCCGCAGTGGACACCTATGGAGTTGTACCATAGCCCTAAGCCTAATTTTCTCCCCTCTCAGCTCAAGGGTCGTGCCGCCTCTTCACAGAGCTGAGTTGCTGCTGAAACATGAAATAAAGATGAGCCTTTAGAAGTTACTTGGAATGTTACAATGAAAAGGTGTGTGAAACGTGTAGCTCCCCCTTCAAGCAATATTTTGGTGATTATTCGAATATCTCTGGGCTACTGCAAGTAGCCCAGATCAGGCTGAGCCTGACTGGAAGAACATTCGCCTACTTAGCAGTAGTATTTCTGCACGACAGAATGCTTTGGAGCGACACTTGCATATTTCTGCTACTAAGACAGGTTTAGGAGAACCAGCACTTTGATACCTGGGGCACTCTGCAAAAATTAAAATACTTCTTTAAAAAATTATTCTTCTTTCAAAATAGAAGAGAATTATAACCCTTTTGTCCTAATGATAGGGAAAGGGTTTTAAATTTTTGAATGTTCCCTCCCTCTAGCCCCCAAATTTTTGTAGCTGTGGCACTGAATGCAGTCCCATTATTTTTAATGATATATCAGGACTGGGTAGAAGAATAGCGTACCATATATCAAAAGCTACACCCTTGGAAATCACAGAGCTCTTCAGAAAGCCACCAACGGGTTAAACGGTGACCTGACCAATTTTCTATGGTTCATTTGGTCTATGCTAATTGTTTTAAATGCTCACTTTGTGGCATATTCTTTACTGTGCTGATGGGAAGTGAGGCATATTTCTTTAGAACAGAGATTCAAGGATACATTTATATTGGAAAGACTTTTTCAGAAAAATACAGGCACACCTCAATAATACTATGTAAATAGTAATTAAGCTTCATCATTTGTCCAATTTAAGGAAATACATGAAATAAATACTTTTCAAATCCTTTTGTTGTGCTTGATTTTTCAATGTCACACTTTTTTCTCTATTCTTCTGAAATGCTTAAAGTCAGATTGTTTCTTTCCCATTACCAGTCTTTTGTGTCTGCATGTCTGGTGGGTGGCTTTGTTTTTTATCCCTTCGGACCCTGACCTGGCAGTCATTATTTTGTCTTTTATCTTCATCTTCTTTCCCCTTTATTTTTCCTTCTTTTTCTTATTAGACTAGTCAGCCTTGATATTAGTCTTCCCAGAGCTACTATCCATTACACTGTCAGCAAAGCAAGCTGCCTTACTGTAGGCCAAGTGTCAACAGAAGGTGAGGCAGAAAATCAGCCACAATCTAAAGCTAATTACCCTGCCTAGAAGTTAATTAAATACTTGTTAGGAGCAGCAGGGTAGATCCTAATTAAACTTGTCTAATAGCAGTATGCTGACATACTCTGACACTGGGAATTCCTACAGGGTTTAAATAATTGTACAAAGGGCAATAATACCTGTCACATCATGGTGTGCAGGCAAACCCTGAAGATGCACATTTCTCAGTATTTTCTGTACTAATTTGCCACATATTGTGCACTTCACATGTGTTTAATTTACACATGTTTTAATTTTGGTGCCCTGGATCTTTCTAAATTACTTTGCTGTTGCTGATCTAAGTGTAAACCACTGCAGAGGAAGATGGTCACTAGTATTTCATTGTATCACTTAATACACTAAACCCGATAAAATCCTTTTGGTGGTGATACCTCTGCAATTACTTAAGAAAGCCGTGGCGTCTTCCTTCAGATTTCAAGACAACAATGATTTTACTGGGAATCGAAGGGGAGGGGAGAGCCTGGCACACCTTGCCAGCCTTCTGACATTCTCAAAAGGCCAAATTCTGCACCCACCTACAGGCGGGGGATTAACCCACTGCATTTTTGATTCACAGGAGTGCTACCG
>NW_009696367.1:0-13260 GCF_000703405.1 Apaloderma vittatum | reverse complement strand
TTGGTCCCCCGCCCCCCCCCCCCCCCCCCGCCCCGCTGCAAAGCCTATCTTAAACCAACATCTCTTTAAACTAGTCAGATCTTCATTTACATTCAAAACAAAAGGAAGAGGAAGCCACTAATAAGCGTAAGTAAGTGCCAGCTCAATTGAAGGGGAGAGGAGAGGTGAAATGCAGGAGAATGGGCTGATAACAGAAAAGAACCTCTCTCTTCTGCTATTTCCAGCCTTTTGATTGGCTGGAAATATATTTGTTTCCAGACAAGAAAACACAATTTGCCATCATTCCAACTGAATGAAGGTTCCCCACAAACCACAGCGGGGCTTTTGTGTGGTTGTTTTTAAGGGATCCTCTATGCCAGCAGTTTTAATGCTGGTTAAAAACCTGCCATTTGACCAGGTTCTGTTTTTCAACTGATGAGTTGTCACAGTGCCTTGCGTGAGGGTTAATCCCCCATTGTGTCGCCTATGCCACCGCAAAGAAGGACGGCAACGACAAATATGCAATTGCTGATAAAGCTTGTCTCTTCTCGAAAAGCCCTGAGAGGCTGTGTCGCATGCTGATGGTTGTTTACCACAGCAAAATGCTGAATGTCAGTTTTAGGAACACGGTGTTTCGAAACTTTTCACCTTTTCTCCTGGTAAATCAGTTCAATTTCCCACCATTCCTTTTCTATCATTGACTCAGTCGTTTTTAATATAAAGGTTAGAGCTCCCAGGTGGTAACCGGTGACGGATGTTCGAAAGTAGATTTGATGTTCCCATCATCAGACCATACTTGAAATGCCATGTCAGTGAAACTAATGAAATGGAGTGCCATGGCGTGAAACTAATCAGACATAAGGCAGCTTTAGAGTGGGAGAAAAAAGAGACCTGCAAAGATTTAGGCCAATCGTAGTACTCTCATTTTGCACCCTCTCCCTGAACAGCAAGGATTAATGGAAAGATGTAAGCGCTCTGATCTTTTCTGGCAAGACTGTTGTAGAAATAATCAATTAACCTTGGGAGATCAAACTGACAGAGCTTAAGTGTGAAGTTATTTAAAATGCCAGATTATCTAGGCAGATGAACACATTTGTTGCAATACTAAAAGGAAAATGAAAGTATTTTTCCAAACTTCGTTTTTCTGAACTTATTTAACATTATTTCCCCAGGAGTCAGCTCTGCCTTTTTCAGTGTGCACTTTAACACATTAGAACAAAATGAGATTTGATGTACTCCATAAAGAGACTAGCGATTTTTCTCTCTTCCCTCATGGAGTGGGAGAGTTATTATAGAAAATAGCTTATAGTAACCTCATGCTTTTAGCTCTTTACTTTTGTTTATTTGACAATTTGATTATTTGGGTTCCTGTCTTCTGTGGTGATTTTAGCTGATTTGCATTCTGGCTAAATCATCTGCTGCTTCATCTATGGAGTAAGAATTACTTTTGTCCTTAAAAATACAAAGAATGTGAAATATTTTATACTAACAGTTATTTCTATTAAACACAAGAATCCAGCTAGATGTTCTTTAAACAGTCAACTGAACTTCATTTGGTTTGAAGAGATAGCAATTTTATTTCATTAAAATGCTTTGGGCTTTGTTCTTTAGACTAATAACCTCTCTACTATTTTATCACACTGTAATAAGACAAGGACAACATGAAGTTCTAGCAGCATCAGGCTGTAACTGTAGGCCCATTGCTGCAAGCTTCAGCTGTGATCCAGCATGTAAGAATACGCTTAAAGTAAGCAGCAAGCCATAGTGATGCTTGCATGCATTCGCACACAGGCTTAAGTCTTTCCTTTAAAGAGAATTTGGGAAAAAACCTATTTATTAAATCAGGAGAGATTTATGATTAAGAGAGTGGCACAAATTTTACCACATGAATTTTGAATCAATTGTTTTGTTAAAGTGGAAAAGTTGTTGCATTTCATTCCCTCACTTGTTCATGCTTCCATTCATTTAACTTTTTGCTACTTCTTCTTTCTTCATTTATTTACAGTGTTGCAGGAGTTTATATCAAATGCAGCAATTTGATTTGAGAACACACTAGAGTTTAATCTGACTTTTATTAACTGAATTTATACATTCAGCTCCAAGCTAAAGAGAAAAGCACAAACGCACTTAAACCAGCAAAGAAACATTTGCACACAAAACACATACTGGCTGAACTGTAAAGGTATAGTGTGTAAACCAATTCCAACTGACCAAATCCACCCAACTGCCACACTGGTTTCAGGAATTGCCATCCACAACCATTTATTCCCACACCATCACTGGATGTTACATAGTGGAATAAAGAAATATATTTGTATGTACCGCAATCCCAAGCAAACTGAAACAGGTTATTTTAGCCAGCCATAGCTGTGACTTATCTCAGTTGTCTTTGCCTGAAGCAGGGCAGAGAACATTCTTCTCCTGAGCTGTTGGTGACAAGCTGTCGGGGGCGCTGATGTGATCAACCACTTCAGCCGACTCCAGAAAGGGCATCTGCTCATGCCTCCTTTCCATTCCTTGATTGTATACCTTGTCTTCACTCAGTCCTCCTCCAGACCAGGACGCTGTCAGACTAAGAGGGAAGCGAGGACTAGGCCAAGAGGGAAGCGAGGACAGGAAGCAGAGGAAAGCCTTGGTGGGTCTGGCACTCAGGACAGATGACAAATAGAATGGGGAACAGCTAAGATGAAAAACAATGTGTGAAGAAGGGGTTAATTATAAAGTATATGACTGGGAAATCTATTCTTTGGACTTTGAAGAACTGAGAGTAAAGAGTTATTTTGAAAACCTTGAGCTTTTACAAATGGGCAGAAGTGCTTGAAACTGTCAGAAAAGGGATAGCTTTTATGGACAATGAGTCATTAGAAAGGATGATGGGGTGTCACAGATGAGACAAATAAACTACTGGCCAGTCCTCAATTAAAGATACTCGACTCTCAGTCAAACGTTTTCTTAAAATGTTTGCTGGTGAGCACATGGTCTTCCTCAAGCTTAGGACAGTGAATCAAACAGGAATTACACTTTTCAAAGACTTTCACATAGCAAGGTTCATTCACAACATAGTCTGGGAAGGACAACTAATGGCAGTAGAAAATTACTGGATGTTTTAAAATTGTAAGAAGTCGGCTTTGAAAGGAGAAAACGGGTGAATAGAAAATGGCATTTCTTACAACAGAGAGCTGGAAGATCATCTGAAGACTAGAATTCCCCATTCTCAGAAAAACTATTCTGGAAAAGAGTTAACAGTCATGATGGATATTCAACCAAACATGAACTCTCAGTCTACTACCATGGTAGAGCAATAGTACAGGTCTTCAATTCATAAAGAAACAGGAGCCGAAAGTAGGACTGCTGGGATTGCTTTTCGTATCCTCTACCTGGTTGTCATGTCCTCAGTTCAAGAATAAGGACAGTAAATCAGAGGGAATTCAAAGAAGAACCACAAGAGTGTTTAAAAAGCTGGAAATATGATTTAGAGCAAGAGAAATTCAACTGGAAAAAAAGGAAAGTTAAAAAGCCACTTGATGGCAGTTTCAAAGTATAAACAGAAGGAGCCAAAATATGCTAATGGAGGGTTCTTCTCACTAGAATACAAACAAGTGAAAGAACCAGGGTACAAAGTTATAAGGTGACAAATAGAGATTAGGAATAACATATATGTCATTAACAGCAAATGTAATTAGCCCCTCAAGCAATCTGCAGCTATGGTTGATTTTCCATCACTGGGTATTTTTACTTGAGACTTGACGTTTCATGAAATACTATCCCTAACACCAAATAAAACTTATTCTACAAAACCTACAGCCTGTGTTACTCCACTAGTTATAACAGATGACTGTAATAGTTCTTTCTGGCTTAACAATATATGGTGAGATAAATGAATTGAAGCAAAGGAAACCTTCAGAAAACCTATTCTAGAAGAAGAAAACAACTACATGACTTCTTTTTTAGAAGTCTCTTATTGCCATTACTTGCCCTTAGTTTTTAAAGTTCACTTCTCTATCAACCACAGCAATTTGTATACTGAAGCACTGTTGCATAGTAAATGGTGTTAATGCAGGATTTTCTTTTCAAAGTCCAGCTTTAAGTAATACAATAGAAATAATGGTTCTTGTGCCTCTCCTGGATAATCTGCATTAAATAGTCTTCAGCCACTGCCCACATGGCAGTACAAAGGGAGAGAAGTGGAGCAAGCCCATGGTGCGTCAATGGCATGAAGTCCCTATAAATGTTTTGGGTGATTTGTCCACTGGTTCTTACTGAGCAGAATCACTATTCTGTAGTCCACCTTTACAGGAACCCTTGGCCTTCACTGTTCTGGGCCAATAACCGTTAAAGGCAGCTGCCAAGAAGCATGCCAGAAAGAATAGCAATGACTCAGGGAACTCTGCAAATTTTAACAGCAAGAATGTACATCTCTAGCACATCCCACAGTCTCACAGAGGGAACTCCAAGTAGCATACGTTGCAGAGGCTGAAGTTAATGACTCTCTTCCATGCACATAAGGGGAAAAACAATGTATGTCCTCAGAACATTTCCTTGCTTTCAAAGGGATGCTTGCTGTTCAATCTCTTTTTGGTGCAAAGATGAGACAAGGCAAAGACAATTCAGACCATGGTGAGAAGGCAAGCTGTGTGTTTTCTCTACAAGACTTCACTCTCAATGCACCACAGCAGACCTTAAACTATATGCACAGCCTCAGCGGAACAGGTGATAGCCTTGCTAAAAACATCAGTATTACATTGCTGCTTCAGTATGTACAGTGATTAATTGCCATCAGATTGTTAGATGAATTAGGATCAAACTGGATTCTGTATTAAGGAAGGATGCCTCTGCTGCCTGTCTGCTTTTCCTCCTTCCTTCCTTTCTTCCATTTCTTCCTTTCTTTCCTTCTTTCTTTCTTCCTTCCTTTCTTTCCTTCTTTCCTTTCTTTCTTTTCTTTTCTTTTCTTTCATTTCCTTCCTTCCTTCCTTTCTTTCTTTCTTTTCCTTCCTTCCTTTCTCTTTCTTTCTTTCTTTTCCTTCCTTCCTTTCTCTTTCTTTCTTTTCCTTCCTTCCTTTCTCTTTCTTTCTTTCTCTTTCTCTTTCTATTTCTTTCTTTTTTTCTTGTTCTCTCTTTCTTTTTTCTCTTTCTTTTTATCCCCTCATTTTCTTCTTTCTTTCCTTTTATTATTACCATCAGCCTCAGATAAATGTAACCTGCTGTCACATCTGTCCAGTGCAAAACTGATGGGCTTTGGCCCAGTAGATTCCTTTGGGATTGTAGTTAACAATTTAATACTTCTAATGCTGCTAAGTGATTACTTTTCCCCAAGTAAACGCAGTTTAAGGAGATGGAGAATTATATAATTTGTCTGCGTTCCCATGAAAATATCTGTTAGCATTTTTCCCTTGGATTTCCTGTTATTGTAGCACTAGAGTAGGCGGTCTATGAGAGCAAAAGTCCCTATTCTAGAAAAGATAACTAACATGGAAAACAAAGAAAATTCTGGGAGAAATACTAACAGCATTCACAAAAATGCATCATTCCAAGCTTCTGTGAAACACATTGATGTAAGCATGCTACCCACTGCCCTCAGACATTGAAGAACACTGCACAGCAAGCCCAGTCTGTCTAGGAATCACCTCAAATCCAAATATTAGGTATCTGCTCCTGAAGACCTGCCCGCCTAGGCTTAGTGACATCTCCCATTAGACCAAATCTTCAGCCGTCTGTATCTGCCTGTAAAACCAGCGGAATGACACAGAAGTGTATCAGTCTAAGGAGCTGCTGCCTGTGGCCGATTTGGCAGGTTTTTTTTAAGATCTGTGTGGAGTAAAACACAGAACAGGAATTTAGGAAAGAAAATTCCCACCAGTTAGGCTCTTATACAACCTAAGTTTTCATGTCAAGAAAGGTAATACTTGTAACACTTACCTTTACCCATCCACACATAACACCTGGCTGAAAGTATCTTGTGGAGTGCAAAATGTGGTTGTCATCCTCAGTTTAATTTACAGTTATTATTTTCTTCACTTCTAGATTGTAGGAAGTAAGCAATCAACCTTCTTGTGGAAGATAGAACTTTGAAAATTTGCTCATGCTAATTCAGCAGCTGGTAACATTCAGATATTTTGGAAACAAACCTAACATTCCTTAAAAAAAGAATTTAGCAAATAGACCATACAAGGTATCAATAGTTTTACCTGTTAGACTTTTACCACAGGAAATGGGGCTTGGATGATGAAGAGAGAATATAAAAAACTAAGAGAAAGGAGAAAAAAACAGAGAAAAACAGGAGCAAGGGCGGAAAAGAGATGGTTAAAGGAGAAAAATGTTTTGCAAGGATACAAACTGAAAGTAAGGTAACAGCTAGTTAGTGAATAAAAGGGCGAGAATCCAAGTTCTTTAATAAAGAAGTGATGAACTGAGGCAGCAAGAGAAAGGATCAGAACAAGAAGCTTTAATATAACGTAGTTAGGAAAGAAGACTGTAAAAAATATAAAGCATAAAAGAGTGTCAGACAGAAGGAAATTAGAGAGCGAAAATATGAAAACTGAGAACAAAAAAATGGATAGCATATTTACTAAGCAGTCCAGCTGAAGGATGGAGGACTGGACAATCAGTTAAATACAGTTTGCCTTTCCTATTCTTCTGTTTGATTGGATGACAAGAAATAGTAAAGACAGGGTTGAAATCAGGTGAGAAAGGAACGGATAGAAGTCAGTACTATTAATAGCCTGAAAACGCTATCTGTCCTTTAAGCATATTTTAGCCTGGATTCCTAAAAAGAGAAGCCTTATGCATTCTTTCTCTTCAACTACCCATCTCTCTCTCATTTTTACTAGCTTTTGCCAAATAACACCAAGGGTGCCTTGGAGATATTACATGTTTCTTGTTTCAAGGAAAGCAGCTGCTACGAAGAGGCAAGAAATCCAAATCAATTCCTACCCACCAAGGACAGAAGATTGCAGTACACACACAGATGTTCTCTCTTCTGCAACTAGTAAACACTGCACAGTTAATATGCACAGATGCAGCACAGAATCACCGTAAGTCTCTTGTTCAGCCGGTAGTTGGAGACAGAAGAGGAAACTGAGGAGAATGGTGATCTGTAGAAGGTTCATCAGGGATCTTAAAAAATCTGGCAAGCTGTAAAGCATTGTAAGAAAAGCTGGAGGGAGGTCAAAATATAGTGAAAGTGAGTTAGTGGAGAAGAACTGCAGCGTGAGGACATGGGGAAGGAGATCTCCCGACAACCCGGGAAGGGGCTAAGGCTATTGTGGAGTGGAAGTCACAGGGAGAAGGGGAGCCTTTATGGCATGATGCTGTAGGAACATAGGATGTGAATCCATGGCAAGCCAGGCTTTCACCTATCCACCCCTCCTGAAACTGTTTCCCTCCTCAGTACACTTAGTGACTTCATAAGTGTGCTGATAGAAACTAAAGAGAACAAAAAGTTAGACTATTAAATGCTTACAAGTGCTTAGAACAGTATTTGAGGAAATCGTTTATGAAGCACGCACCTGTAAAGGAAAACAAGCAGAAGCTGTATCACCTTTGAGTTGAAAATACACTTTTCCAATCTTAGTTATGCTGGTATAAATCAAGTATCAGGCTAACCGGACGCAAGAAGTTTTGTAATCATTGGCAAAAGACAAAATATGTTTATACTGTACAACAATGTCCATATTTTATTATTTCAGCTATGTCAGGAATTCTGGATATTCATTTGTAAAGAATAGCTTCTACTAGCACTTTAAAAAGTAACCAGAAGGTCATCAACAAGGGAGCTGAGAGAATAATATATCATGAATAATGTATTAAATTATTTCAGTCTTTATCTATTAATGAATTATCTTCAATCATCTTATAATTTTCTTGAATGTATTTGTAATTCAAAAGTACTCCCCATGCAATTTCTCCAAAAAATTATTTCTCTAAATTTTTCCTGGTCTTCTTGTGAATAGAAGGCAGTGGAAATTTGAATTCAATTAGTTTGTTTTTAATAGGACATATAGAGTAGGAGTTTCTTTTTCTGTACCCTCACAAACACATTTCTAAGAATCGTGTTACCTATACAGCATTAAACTTTTAACCATGAAATATCTTCCTCTAACATTTTTTTAAACATTCCATTTCCACCAGTACCCTAATACAATGTACAGTGTGCTAGGGCAGTCACTGAAACTCAACACCTAGGGTCTACTGCCTGTACTTGGCACAATTCTTTCTTCTTAAAAGAACAACCTCTGCTATGGGTGTTCAGTCACCTCTTGAAGAATTTAAGTGCTGGAAAGTCATAAAAAGAATCTTTTATTTTGGAACTCATCAAATGGCAGTGGCGCAGTAGTTTGTTGGGGTTTTTTTCTATATCACAATAATAATAACTCCCAGTGACCTTAATGGGAATCTTTGGCAGTCTCTATATGTAATGAAAAAACCACAATTTTTCAATCCTCTTTCCAGCACACTAAATAATATCTTGTACGCACTGATATTTATTAGCTATTTTGAGTTGACTTTATCTTTATTTGTAATACTTTAAATTACAATAGTGATGACCATACTCATATTGGAATGCTGCAGTCATAATGAGTGACTGAAAAAGAGATTATTTTTAATTTTCATGGCATAGTCACAGAACCAATCTATAATGAGATGCCAAACAAAAAGAACATATGTGTATAGACACTTAGCTCACACAGCCCCTTCCAGTGGGCAGAGACATGCGGAGGTTCCATTCCATGTAAAGATCAGCAACATTTTCTGAAGTCCCTAAGGGTAAAGCAGTCTTACTGCTTTGGAAAATACTGGCAAAGACTGTTTTGAATCTCAATTCTTCACCACTCATTGTGATGAAAATTGTGATATATGTCTGGCAAGTCTGTATTATCTGCCCAAGCTCTATGAACTTCTAGGGACACATTTATTCCTGTGCTTTCAGCAGTAACATTTTTGGCCCTTGGTTAGTGGTGTCCAGCTGGCATCTGTACATCTTTAATAATTTCTCAGGAATGAAAATATGTGTGCCTACCTGAGACACAGAGTAAAGAACATTCAAAGAATTTTGAATTCACACATTCATGTCATAGCTGTGTTTTTTCAAATACTTTTCAAAATAGGTTTCTAATAAGCAAAATGTATCCATCTGCATCTCAAACTCACAGCACAAAATGACGTAACTTCTATCAAGATGAAAAGAGAAAAAGAGTTGCATTCTGAAGAGCAGTGAGTCTGTTTGAGCCTTCTTCCAAGGTCCAAGCTCTTTTCTCTTGGTCACTCACCCAATTATTTTGTTGGCACAGTTTTTGTTTTTTGCCCCACCCCTTAGCCATATATGGCTGTTCCACCTAGGGCTCTGCCCAGCAGTGTGCAAGAGTGTTCATGAAGTCCATCGACAAACTGTGAATCAAGCTCTGACTATAGTACTTACAGCAGCTGCAGATCTTCTTCCAACTGCCCTTTCTGCTACCTCAGTCATCATGGAGAAAAACCCTAGTGGGAAGACACAAGCATCTGTAATCAATGCTGACATCAAAGCACAGTCGCTAAAATAGTTCGGGTTTCTTGGCATCAGTTCTGGGAGGCAGCAACTCACAGTGAAAACACAGTATTGTGGTGGGGTTTTTTTCCTGGAAACATCAAGCATGCTTTAATCCAAGTACTATTTTCTTGTCAATAGAATCAAAGAATTTAGAAAAGTACTCAGGGACACAGAGTTTCCAGATTGGATTTTAATTAAAATCTATAAATACTCACAAAGAGAGGCTGGCACTCAGCTTTAGGGATCAAGCTGAGTAATCCTCCTCTGGAGCTTTCTTGTATTTGTATGATCGTGTTAGATCTTGATAAGACAGTGACTTATCTGAGGCAGAACCTTGCAAAATTTCCGTCACATCAGAACAAAGCACATTCTGCCAGGCTTTTTAATGCCAGAACAGGTCAGGCAGGCTCATTCCCAGACAGCTTCAATACCAACTGGAACCCTGCCTTGGCTCCCAAAGGACAGCATTCTCCAGTGACTTCAAACAGGTGTGAAATCCCACTTGGCCCTAGCTGTAGTGAGCAAAAAAACAGCCATCAGACAAAACCCAACATGTAATTCCTAATCTGGTTGCTGGAACTCAATCGGTGATCATCCATGGTGAGCAATAAGCAAATGCAACAGGACCAACAGAAAAAAAAAAAGAAAAAAAAAAGGAAAAGGCAAACCGGACCCGTAGCACTACTGACACAAATCCCTCCAAACGTGACCAAGAAGTGTGATGTGCAGCAGATAGGCTGTATCGCACTGACACAGGCACGCCTGCATGAATTGGAAAGACTGAATACAGTGAGCAGAGTTTCAGCACCTGAGCCTTTATGTGAGAGCAGAAAATATAAAGGAGGGAGAGGAGTTAGTGATCATAAAACTTCTTGGCATCAGCTGACAAAGCAAGGGCAGAAAGGACACATCTAATTTCAATCTTCCCTCCACAGGAGTGGTTTTTCCTTCCCTTCAAACAGACTGAAGATGCTTTCTCTGACCATAATCAGCAGGGACACCATCTCACTTAGTAAAGGCGTTTTATGCCCATCTGGCAAAGTTGCCATCCTCCATTTGCAGGCTCAGACAGTCTGTGCTGGCGAACAACTGGGGGGGCAATGGTGGGAAAAGAAGGGAAGACTTCAGTCTATACAAAGACTGCTCCTTCCAGTAGCACATCTTTGTCGGGTAGGTCAGATCCTGAGCACTTCAGCCTCCTTCCTGGCTGCTGCCAGGAACGGCTCTTTTAGACCATTTTGGCTTTATGCATCAAGCACTCCCACTGGGAACGATCTCCAAAACTTGACAACCTTCCCCTGTTCCGGATTGCTTTAAAGATCACTTTTCCACAGAAGCGTACAAGATTATCATAAGATCATCTCTTTTCCAAAGACATATACAAACTTATCACCAGGTCTACGTTTTTTATAAATATAAATATATATATAAATTTGCTAGCCTAACCCAAAATGAGTTCGCTGGATTTGAAGCTAGAGGGTGAGAGAACTCCCGTTGCATTTTACCTTAACAATGGTGCTGGAATGGTTGAATAAAGTGTGGCCCCGCTGCCCATATGCCATTCAGCTTCTGTCTGTCTTTTTGTTTACACTGGGAATACAATAGGAACTATAGTCCTTCCAATGCATCATTTATAAGTGTATTCTACCTCTGAATGTACAGACAGAACTGGCTCTGTGAATGAGCTCTGTGAATATTGCCAAGACACTGTGCTTTGTTCAGCATTATTCTTCACAATAGATACCACACTTTGGAAGTAATTTTAAAAAGGGAATCAAAATAGTGGTACTTTTAGCCTTTGTTTCTTTTATACCACACTGCATTCTCTGTCTCTCACTCAGCTGCTTCTATTATACTGACAAATTAAATAAACCACTCCATTGCTAAAGAGGCTTGGGCGGGCTGGGCTTCGGTACACTGCTGCACTAGGAAGTTGAAATAAACATTTATGCCGGTTTTATTCTTAACAAATTTAAGCTAACTTTAGTCAAGTATTTTTTATTTTTTTTTAAAGAATAAACGAAAGAAAATGTGAAAGGGGGAAAAAAGAAAGGAGTACTTCAAATTTTTGGGCTGATCTGGAGCACCAAGGGATCTGGCATCTGAAGCAATGGAGTAATGTGAAGCCATGTGTCCAGGTAATGAGCCCGCTCTTGTAGTGCTCCACTATTTAGAAGCGCTGCAAGTTCATTCCTGTCGTGGCGACTCTGGGAGAGTGACTTGGTGAGTTACGGGCAGAGCGTTGTGGTGCTGACAGGGTCTGTTGCAGAGGCTCGCTTCAAGCAGCTTGCAAACTTCCGCAGCAAACTTTCAGCTCAATCCAGGAGTTTACCTCTCCTGCTGCAGGCATAGCTCTCTTTTTGCATGGCGTCTCGTTTGCATGCTGTTTAGCCTACAGAAATAAGGGCAGATGGGGGAGTGCCGAGAAAAGCGTGCCGAATTGCGAGGGCAGGTCTGGCTGCTTACAGGTGTATATTTACAGATGGATGAAGAGGTAGAAAAATCTGTTGATTTGTATTTTGGCTATAGATTCACATTCCTATTGCAACGGTTGCAAAGAGAGAAAGAAGAAACTGAGGAGAGAGTGGCAATGTGACCTTTACCTGCGTGAAGGTGCTTTCTGACTTTTGGCTCTTTTCTTCAGCAGGCAGTAAATAGAGAGGAGAACTGGGGAGCAATTTTTGATGGTCTGCTTGTGTGTAGATTTCGTGTGAAAGGCCGTCCTCCACATTTGCAAGCGCTGGTACAGTGGTGGGGATGTATGCTGTTTATAAAGGCTTGTCCATATAGTCCAGTATTCTCGAAAATACTGTCAAATGATCGGCGTTATTTTCCCAAATGAGATCAGAGTAATGAGTGCAATGATGCCCGGATTAGGTCTGAAAGCTCCTCCTGTACTCCTGGTCTAGCAGTGTGTAAATAATGCAGGACGAGTATCACTGCACTGTGACTTTCCCCTCCTCTCCTAACAAAGCAGATGGACTATGGGCAGGAGCTTGGGCTAGGGAGGAAATTTATTTATTTTTTTGTGGGTTTGTGTTTGGTTTAGGGGACCTTAGAAGCCATCAGCTTCCTCCTGAAATCACCACTAAATGCGGGCTCTGGGCTTTGAAGACCTGAGCCTCCTCTCCAGGCAGGGAGGCATCGGTTTGGGCTATGGCCCCAGCACTCAGATACCCCTTGGCTGGCCAGGCAGGAAGCAGGGCTGCCAGAGGAGCAGCTGTCAGGGAGCAATGGGGATTCATCTTTTATTACTAAAGGAAGACTTTATTTTAAAAAAAAAAAAAAAAGGGGGAGACAAAAAAAAAATTCACTCAGGTGAAATTTCTTTATATCATCTAGCAAACTTCCCTTTAATTTGTCTCCAGGGACACCCAGCTGCCTTTCGATTCCCTGCTTGTCTGTGTCAACGCCAACGTTTTGGGGGGGGAGCTCCCTGGAGAAGTGAACGAGGAAGCTGAAGGTCAGGGTTACCCACCGTGGCATGACTTTTAAACTAAAGGGGGTTTTATTTCTCTTGTTGCCGTGTCAGGTTTAATTTGGTCCGCATTATTCTAAAAGGGTGGGCCTGCTCATGACAGGAGGGGGTTAAATGGGATTACAAGCTTTAGAGGTTGTCAGCAGCCAGTGCTGCCTGGGGATGTTAAATTGCGATTTAATGGTCAGCTTTATCTGTATAGTATCAGTGGAAATCTGCTGTTTTCAGCAACTTAATAGGCACTGTGTTTTCAGGAGGGGCCTTTTCCGGGGGAAAA
>NW_009696366.1:0-49085 GCF_000703405.1 Apaloderma vittatum | reverse complement strand
GCGGAGGAGCGCCCCGCCAGCTGCGCCCGGGCACCGGGAGGCGATGCCGCGCAGTGAAGTCCAGCTCCTTATGCAGGCGGTACGCTGGCCAGTGCAAAACTGAAGTTGAAAAACAGCCAAGCACACAGCGTTTATATCTTTTTTTTTCCCCCCACAGGAAAAAAAAAAAGTAGAATATTGCATTCTAGTAGAAATGGCTTTTTTTCTGCCTAGTTCTAAGATTACAGAGCTGGAAAAAAATATAACTATTAATATTATTCACAATACATACTAGTATATTCCTAGCATAATACTGTATATAGTGAAATATAGATACTATATTTTAATAACGTTTTGCTTCACCCCATATGCCCTCCTCATTTGTACAGCGTCTCTTCAGTAAAATTTTTCTTTTATTTTGTGCTTCCTCAATAGAGGTTAAATAACCCTGAAGCTGCCTGTTTTGACAGACCCTAGAGGTTGTTCACACCCTGAATAACCACATGCCATTATCAGGAACGCCCCATTAATCTGTGTACTTTTCTTAAACCAAAAAATTAATCACTGATGACTCAGATGGATTTTCCACAGTCCAGTTTTCAACAAATTGATCAATAACAAAATCTGCTGAAGACCGTGTGTAAGTCTCTGACCCTTTTTCTCTTTCAAATGTCCACTTTTTTTTCTTAAGCTCCTCAAGTTTTTTGGCCACTTCCTAGTTTAGGATGAAGGCTGACAAATAATTCCTTTGCATGTTGACTGTTCCTGCAGTCAGGGCAGGGTAACTTTCTGCCTTCAGACCATAGGCTCAGTTTAAGTCCAAAAGAACTTTGTGTTTCCAGCCAGCTGCTTCTTGGGCAAAGCCATTAAGTGACTGCATTTTCTAAACGGCAATGAAACTCCCATGCTGCAAAGCTGTGAGATGATTCGACGTGATTGTTCTATTTCAGCTAAACTGACGACCATCCTAACTGATTGTATATTAGGACGATTACGTAAGTTGGTGTGATGTTGTCATCTCATCTAATAAGCTTTGCTTGCCCACCAACAAATAAGGAATTGTGGCACCATTCTCTTTAAAATGTCATTTGAAAAAACAATATATGCTATGGACTAATTCTTTTCGCAAGTACTAATACCACAAAGATTGCAATCTACTGAATAGCTCACACGGCCTAATAATAGAAACTTAGCCATGCCAGGGAGAAAAGTGACATCAGGGAAATAACCTAAAAAAAATGTTAGTCGTCGTAATTTCCAGTAGAGACTGGTGTATTATCTACAAAAGCAGTTCACTGAATAATGCCAGTCTCACTTTAGCAGGGAGAAGTTATGCTTATTGCACTACCACTTCTCTTATTCCCATCTTGGTTGTTAACTAAACATGTCTGAAACACTTATCACTGGAAACACTGTAGGCTCTACACTGGAGTGCCTGCAGGCCATGTTCTGCAGTAACAGTTTTATGATGACTAGACTTAAAACAGTAGGGATTTTGAGATGTTTGAGATACTCTTTGTCCTGGGGATCTCATTTAAAAAAACCTCAATTCTAGACTCCTATGACACTTTGGTTTTTAACAGTAGAAAGTCAGCTCTGTATTTGAGTTTCGTAAGATGTTGAGAGTCGAATTCTATTTTTTTTCTATTTTTACAAAGTTCATAACTTTGTCCTGAACTCAAAATGTTGCTTATATGAAGCAAATGTAACTCATACACAATAAACAGAAGGCTGCAAGAGGGAATACCAGGTAAATGGGCTGTTAATATACTATTCATGTCTCTCCTATTAATAGTCAAAAGAAACTTGAAGATAAATTCCCTAGATTTTTCAAGCTGCTCTGTGAAGATATCACTGTAGCAGATTGTTAATTGCACAGTTGCAATAACGGCATCCTTTGTCTATGGTTTGAGGTAAAACAATCGTTTAGTTGGAGGCGTTATTCTGTGTGACAAGCTGCCACTCGCTGCCATTGTGTGTTCAGTTTAAATGTTTGCAGATTAATACCCAGTTCTGATTACTGTTAGCATAACCTTCACGTTCTGCTTGTAGTGAGACTGTTAATTCCAAAGGCCACTTGAAGGAGAACCACTGTCTTAGGTAGAGATGTGGAGTTCCAGGCAGCTTCCTAACTATGGGGTTTTCGTACAAGTTGAATTACTAAAAACAAAGTCTTGCCTGTTCCGAAAAAAGCAGTAATAACCCATGGCATTTTTTAATAACAGTCAGCCATAGTCCTAGATGGCTTTGGGAAAATCTCCATGCCTCCACCCACACAGTAGGATAGTGCTGGAGGTAGCTCTCCTCTGTTCGAGAGGTTGCCAGAAATGTGGAATACAAATATTTTTGGATGAAAGACGCTGTAGAAATGTAATAGAGCATATGATTTTCAAACAGCTATGTCCATTATTGCTAATGCTAAAAGCTATTAGAAGTGTTAAACAGACCATGGGAGTCTTACAGCATGTTGCAGAAGTCATTTATAAGGTCTTTCTTTTTTTAAATTTCTTCACATGTAACAGCATATTAGTGGCATTTTGTGATTTAAGGATGTAACTTGAATGCTCTCTTAATGTAGTTTTGTGCATAGAAAACCATACTGTATCACACAGTGGTTATTTTGAATAACATTGTGCAAAGTAAGTGTGAAACTGAATATGGAATTGAAGGATGTTTTCCTTGTTAAATTAATTTTATGATGCATAATTGAAATATATTAGAAAGCTGAGCTGTTTTATTCTGCCAGTATAGCAGACATGAGAAAAATCAGGCTTTTACACTTACACTATAAAGAAAAAAAAAATTAATATATGGCTTTTGTTTATGTTTAAATGAAATCTAAATCTCTATGTAAATTGTTTTTTTCTACGGAGCAAGCAATTGGCTTACGTTGCATCCTGTTGAACAGTTGCTTTTTCTGTGTTTGCATTCCAGTATGTAGGTGAGGTTTTAGGAAGCATGCACACACATGCATATAGTCACTGAAAGTATTGCTGTAGGCACGGGGACAAAACTAAAATTATTATTTCTATTTCTCATGTTAAATAACCTTGGTACCTGGAGATTACGCAATTTGCTAAAATCACAGCTAGTTAACAGCACAACTGGGATAGCACTACTTTATATCACAACTAGTTGTATTCTCTATTCTCATCAGCAAATTATCTTAAACAAAACAGGACGACAATAATAAAAGGCATCTGCCAGAGTAGATGCTATATTTTTAAGTATATGGAAAATTCTAAAACTGGTTTTAAAATGAGTCTGCTCCAAATTTGCATCAGAGATTTACCAAGCAGGACACTGATACACGGATTTGATAACCATCTGAGCATAAAGACCTCGTTTGCAGTGTGTTCATGGATTTATATTCAGTTTATGGTGGGGCTACTTCATTTTTAAAATTAGAATAGAATAGTTCACTTGAGAAGGGCCTACAGTGATCATGTAGTCCAACAGCCTTACTGCTTGAACTAGTTGATTGTTGAAGTGCAGTAGAATATATAAAAGAATGATTTATGTCCTCCTACAAGGAAAAAGTAGAAAGTAATTCAAGTTAAGACTGTCCTATCTATGTGACCCAAAATAATATTAGAATTACCCCCTGGCTTGTCCGTACTGGTGCACCACTTTGCAATGGAGTCCAGTTACAGTAAATAAAGCATCACAGACTCCACTAACCTAAACAGGATTACACAGTTTTGTGTTTAATGTTATATATTTTAATAAGTTATATATAGGTCGTATCTATGCTGGCCATGTACACAAAGACAGGTTTTACCCCAGAAGGAGATGGATCACATTATTCGAAATTGTAAGCAATGCAGTTGTCCAGTTAGCGCTTTGGCCTGATAGATGAACTACAAATAACAGCATGAAAAGGTACCCAATATACTGTCAGACACAGGACTAGGTAATTTTTGCCTTTTATAGAGGGTTTTTACCAGTAGTTGCTGCTACATATAATAGTAAATTCAGAGTCAAATTAAAAAATACTTTATTCTTTCACTAATACCATCCCAAATATATTTTGCTCCTAATATGTGCATTAGAGGCATTTAGTCTTAGAGATATATCATCCTTTTGGGTCATATTTAAGATTAGCATGATACTATCACAGAATCACAGAATCATTTAGGTTGGAAGAGACCTTTAAGATCATCGAGTGATACTGCTGACCTAGCAATGCCAGGAATGATGCATTCCTATTGCTACCATTATGTTTTGATTCTGCTAGTGTTTTATTTTTGCCTTTGGATCACCAGGGTGAATGTTTTACCACATTATATGTCATAATTTGTAAGTTATTTTGTTTGTTGTACAGTATTTTTGGGAATGAATTAAATAACAATTAATGAGGTATTCATGGGGAACAACTTTGCACTTGAGTAACATCAGAAAGCTTCAGATGATGTGGAGTAGTGAGTGATTTAAGATATAGAATCACATATGCCCTGAAGTATCCTGTTGCAATGTTAATTATTTTTAAAACAGCTTGTCTAATGCTTTCAAATCATGTTAACCACAGTGGCTGCAATAAAGGATAGATAAGAGTGAATGTAAATGTTAATCTTATCTAGGGTTTAGAAGAAACTACAAGTTCACTAAATTTACAGAATATGAATGTTCATATTCATAGGAAAGTATGCTGTGCATAAATCTGCAACGCCGAAGTCTGTAAGTATAAACTTTAAAAAGTATTTATGAAGAAAAACACCTTCGGAAAAAAATACAGTCACGGTATTTGTTCAAGTGATTAGTAATGCATTAGCTTATATCTTATTGTATCATACCATACCATACCAAGAAACTCTAACTTCTTTTTCTATTAGAAAAATATATTTAGATCCAAAAAGAGATTTAGCAACTACTTCTTCAACAGAGATATAGACATGTAGCAATAGCTAACCTATTAGTAGAGGAGTTACCTCAGGTCCTGAAAGCCATATTGGTATGGTTGTACTGTATCACGAAAGCAAGACACATTAGCCCAGGAGAAGCTTTACGCTGCACGAATTCGTATCTCTTTGTACTTCAGCTAGCTCGCTCAGAACTAGCCTGGCTAACTTTAACGGGCTCACACATTCTGGACATGCTCTGATTAGACAACTGAATAAATGGGAAGGAGAGAGGGCAGGGGAACTCCTCCAGAACACGAACAAGAAAGAGATGCTGCGCACAGCACGCTTATTCAGGAATGCTTAGGGATCTGATGCTGGGATAAACCCCGCAACAGAGCTCCGAAGGGGAGTACTTATCACGTCTATTTGAAAAAAGATGGTACCGAGAAGTTCAGCACAAAGCTGAGATAATTCTGGTCACATACGTGCATACAGTGAATTCTAGAGACCTGGAGAAATCTATTTGTCAGAAAAAAGGCTCACCCCAAATTCAAATAGTGGCAGTTTCAAGAATATAACACTGTACCAAGTTCTGTGTAAGTTGCACTGTAGGCACATATGCTGCTTCATAGATCCAGAAATTATTAGTGCTCTAAGGTTTTAGCAAAGATGAATTTTTTTTCCCAATAAATGTTTGAATAAAAGTCATGAACAGATACATAAAGGTTTGAGTCAGAGTACCTGGCAGAATTTACCAACTGTGATGATTCCCACTACATTTTCAGACACGTTTTCCAAGTATATCACTTATCACTATGATTCTAAGAAGCGAGAATGAACACGACAGGAGCTCAAGGTTGTGCATTACAGCTGAATGTGGCTTTATGTCTAGTAGTTGCCTCATCAGAGGGTGATGAAACAACAGTTGAAGGAATTCAGTGACGTCTTCAGTTGAAAATTATTAATGATCTGAGTTTGAGAGTTTGCATAAATAATTTCAAGTAATTTCAAAGCCCTACTTTGACGCTATTTCTCTTCTGCACTTTGCCAGTGTCTCCTTACAGAATTACCTCGTTAGTGAGCATCTACGTGTAGTCAACACAGCTTGTGCAGACGTGTCAAAGACAGTTTGAAACTAGCAGCTGCATGAAGCTCAGCACGGGCTAACAACTTATCTTCAGAGCCAAGTTTCCTAGAGAATGTGCAAGCAAAAGTCTTTATCTCTTTGGCTCTGCTTAGCAGCAGTACACAGGACAGGATAGCTCAAGGGTAGCACAGGTATATTCTCTGGTATGGTATGCCCCACTATATATATCGCTGCACCTGCCCTGTAAACAAATGACGGTAATTAAGCAGCAAAATAGTCTCACACGTAACAATAAGCCCACAGCAACAGACTGCAGAAGCTGCCTAGCCTTTGTGTGTGTTGTATAAGTCGTATGCATACCTGTTTGCTGTTGGTTTACCAGACTGCAGTTGTATATATTCAACATCTTGAAATGCTTCTAATTTAAGTAGTTAAATTTTAGCTAAGGTTAATTTTATGTAAGAAATGTATGGAGTATTTTCTAGCCCTAGTTTTCCCATTTTTTAAATTGAGGAATTTTGTCTATACACAGTGGGAAGAAGCAGCCTTCCTGGCATCAGAGCCGCTGTTACTTCACTCTTCCTTCCCTCCAAACTGCTGTGCTAAAGTCACTGCTTACTCTCCACTGAGTATGGCAGGGCTTGGAAAGTTTCACTCGTATCTTGACACAGTCAGGAGGAAAACAAAAAGGCTTAGCATTCTAGTTTGATTTTGTTCTGTTTGCTATGGCGTAAAACCAAATATAATGATGCTTAGAATTCTCACACGCTAATTACTATGTATACCTGCAGCGATTTATGTTGCTTTTCAGTATACATTAACATCTATTAATTCATTCTACTGAAGTACTGCGTACTAATCAAAGACAAAGGTTGCATGAAATTTTCCAGGTATTTGCATTTAAAAATAAAGTAAAATAAACAAGTTAGGTAGGCTAGGGCTTTCAATGCTCCGTATGGAACCAGCAAACAGAAATGCCCTTAGCTCAACTTATTTGACTTGGGCATTAGACCAGATTTAGAAGATTGTGCAATGCTTTATGCATAGCAGTACAACTGTACAATTAAAACATCTGAAGCTCTAGCTTTTAAGTAGCTCATTAAAGGTATTTTTAACCTTTTCCTTTGAAAAGAAAAACCCAATTAAATAAAGCAAAAATATTTTGAATGTATCAGTCAGTCCCGCTCCATGACCAATGTGTAGTTCCAGTGTCACGCAGTTACACCAGGAGACCTGAAATTGTCATCGTCATTCTACATTGGAGCCCCAAGCCACTCAGCTGCTATAACAGCATTACAGCTGTTTCTGACTTTGTGGAAGGGAGCCAACATTTTTTCCTGAAATAAAGGTTAGAAAATGAAAGGAGCACCAGTTTTATCTCCCCTATCTCTTCCTGAAGAAGACCGGGCAAGTGAATGGGAAAGAAATCCATCAAGAGTTATTAAATACAAAGCACAATCCCTGGCTCAGGAAGTTCCTGAACCACAGATTGCTTGATAATAGGAATATTTGTGGAAGTATATATATGCTTTCCCTTAATTTGTAGTGTTCCCTCCACATCCAGTTTTGGACATTGTCTGAGACAGGATACCAGGCTAGATAAGACATTCAGTCTGACATAGAGAGGCCATTCTTAGATTCTGAGCTTCTTTAGCTATATTTGGAGGTCTGACTTTAAAACAGAATGGCTTCATTTTTTAATAAATATAAAGGAGTGTGTAAAGTCTGTGGTTTCTTTGAACTTACTGTAATTATTTCAAGATTTTGCCTTCAGTCTTATTTTTTACATTGTAATGCGCCACACTTCTCAAGCATTAGGCATTCAAGGAACTGGTAAAGGCAGTTTGGTGATGTTAGAAGGTAAATTACAGCTCTGCTGAGTGGCTTGCGGGGGTACTGACTTTAGAAGCTCTCTGTGAAGTGGTGATGCTGAATGGCCTTATTAACAACTCTGAGGCCAGAGTGTGTGAAAGTGACAGCACTGGAACAAGGAGACGTTTTCTCTCTCCCTAGCAGTGTATGAAATGCTTATTGACCTGGCTGAACTATAAAAGTCAGCCCATTATAGTCAGATACAAGCTCTCCGGCTTCATTCCAGGCCAAGACTCACAAAGATAAACATGCATATGCTAATTAAATGCATCAGAGTCTATTTAGGCCAAACAGTTAAAGAGAAAAGATTGAAACAGGGTTGAGCTGCCCACATGCAGAAGCAGAAGAAAATAAGGGGAAGTGAAGAGTCACCTTAAATAGTTTGTATTTTTTATTTTACTACTTATGAAACTGTATTTGAGAAATAAACAGCTGTAGGGGTTGGTCAACATGATACCAATTTGGGTTGAGTCAGGGAACCATTTTTCAAGTGAACTAACTCTTGTCTCTTGATTTTACAGACAGAACCCTGCTGCATAACCCATTTTAAGTAATTCAGGATGCACCTTAGAAAATCTTTGGCCCAAGGGCAGAAAATTTTTGAAACATTTAAAGTGAATGAAAAAGAACAGGGAGATAAAGCTGCACAGTGGCTTAGGAGATAGATTCCGGTGAGGGCAGAAGGAAATTGTTTTAAAACATGGACTGTGATTATCAATGTCAAAAGGAAACATCACTTCTTTTAGCATAAAATATGAAGAACTGAGATGAGAGGAAGAGAAACAAGAGGTAAAAATGTCTGGCAAAGCCGGACTACATGGTTAAGGAACATGAAGGTACAGGAACAGATTCATGGCACAAGTCAAAATAATGTTCTTGGGCTGGACAGATGGTTAACCTCGCATACCGAGGCTTTAATCCCCAAATCACTCTATCCTCTCTAGATCAGACTGACTATTATTCTAGACTGTATAACTATTTGTCATCATTTCTAGCAAATTAACTCTTATTTTTCTTTTTTTCCCCACTTTTTCATGCCATGTCTTTTCCACTTCACATGCCGCTGATCAGTGCATAAAGAAAAGTGGAGTACAAGTCTTGCCACGATTGCATCTGTAGTCAAGAGTGAGAGAGTTTAATGCTGGTACTTTCAAGGTCTGCGCTCTGAAGACTTTGATCAACTGAGTCTCGTTACTGTCTTAACGTATGAAAAGAACAGAAACACGGTAACACAGCTTCATCAGGCAGCTATCATTCCTATGTAAACCTGAAAGGTAGCGAATGTGAATATGTATTTAGGTCTTTCAAACTGAAATGGCAGAGACAGCCAAATTTCTAATTATCTAGACTACTGCTATTTTGGGTTGGAATTATTGAATATAAATTTGTTTTTCTTGTGTTTTTCAATACAATAACAGATTTTTAATCCTTCTTATGGTAAAAATTATACCTCCTACAGAATAAATCTGTAGCTGATAAAAAGTAAATTCTAGTTTACAAAGATTTAAACTGCTGACAGTTAACCTGAATACATCTTTATTCAGTTAATATGATCCTTATGAATTGCAAATTAGACTAAATATATGTTCTGTTGAAAGCAAAGCAAAAAAGAAAAGTAAATCTGTGGTATTTGAAGAGTCAAGGAGTCACAGAAATATGTATCACTTCTCCGGTCAAACAACACAAATTAGTCTCTACAGAGAAGAGAACCCAGTTTACAGCACAGAGACTCTGGATGAACTACAATCTGCTGACTTCAAAGGCAAGATCCTCTGTGATTCTTAGGGGTGCAAATTTACCTGATGTTTCAAGGTTCAAGCATAGGTGTTTTTTCCTCCTACCATTCAGGCTAAGAAGTCTAATCTTTCAAAGGCCACAGTATTTAAGTCCCCATTTCTCTTGACGTTAGTTCACAAAAGAAGGTAAAAGACAGGACTTAGACTAAGAATCACTTCGAAGGGCGATAATGAGGAAGGAGGAATTAGTTTACGCTACTTTAAATATATGTGGAAGCTTTTCCATTTTCTTCTTTTTTTCTTGATAGATTTTATTATTGTGGAAAAAGTGTATCCTATGGTGTAATACTATCTTGTATACTTTTTCATTTTATTAAGACTTCTGGTCTTAATGGTACTTAGAGCAATTTTCATGCATAGTTTATGACTGAGACTTTAAGCAGAAGCCTGTTCACCTGCACGAGGCAAAGAGCTGGAAACTCCTGTCCCATCTTCTGAGTGAATTTGTACCAGGATTTTCATCTGTGCTATGCACCTGCCTAGAAGGGTAGCAATAACAATTACCACTCGTTGCAAAGATCATCCCTGACTGATGGCTGTTTCAATGTCATTTTAAAACACATTCCACAGTTCAGAAAAAAAGATTTAAACCACAATACTGAAGGAGAAAAAAAGCCAGGAGGCAGACTTCAGAGCAACGGTTTTGTAATATGTTGAAGTTCTATCCTTACATGTCTGTTTTCCTAGTTTTAACTGAGTATCTCTCTTAACTCCAAATTAAATCACAAGATATATTCTGAAAGATGCTTCTGTGAAGGAATCCTAGACACCTGGGGCCTATGATAAGAAAAGAAGCACTTTGCAACCTTCAGCAGAATAGAACTTGGGGGAGATAGTGAGGGCAGCGTTCAGAATTCATTATCGCAGTCACTGTGAAGAGAATCTTCTCTTAAGAGCTGTAGCAATTACGTGTAGCTAACTGTCACAAAGAAGAATCTAAGCTGTGTACAGTTCCTTAAAAAAATACTAAAATCTGGAAGCTTTCTCCGATGCCTGCAAATCAAATATATAATTCTGGTAAAAAAAACAAGAGTGCAGCACAGAAAAGGCATCCAACTTCAGTATGGTATGACAGCACTAGGAATCTAATGTGCTTAAGTCATGACAACTTTAACCTGATGCTGGGAAGAAGAAAATGAAATAATATTTCTTTAATCCCTCCATGCATCACAGTTTACTTCTTGTGTTTATCTAGCAAACCTGCCTTTCCAGAGATCTCTCCAGGTTGCACCAGATACCAGTGAGTATCATACATTACAAAATGCCACAGTAGGCAGCAATCTGATTAGAACTGTAGCATTTCGTTTGCAAACAGTCTAATTCAGTTACAGATTAACAGAAAGGATTTAATACATTGAAGGAGAAAAATAGTAGCTGGTAAAAGCAAGGTATTAAAAAATACAGGAAAACCTCAGGACCCGATTACAAAATGTTTTAGCTTTTACATACAGTTTATCATTCTTACACAAGAAGTAACATCTAGACCAAATATACTTTCAAGACATTATTAACAGTTTCACTTTTTCCAATGAAAAAACACAGAGATTTTACTGAATTGTAAAAGTCAGCTCAACACCTCTGAAGTCAGGCCTTAAATCTGTACAGTAAGCATGACAAAAAATGGGACCTATTGGGAACAGCGAAATTATAATCTAATTTCTTAAACTTTTTTATGATTGCTAGCATGGAATTGGTATTAAAGGGATGGTAATGCCTTTTCACACTTCTGCTAGAAACCTCACTCCTTATTTGCTTCAGAATCTCTACTTAATCAGCAGATCCTGCTTGAATAGTACTCATGTTTAATCTGAAGCATGTGAAACAAAAAAGAGGAAGATGGGTAGAATCCTCTGCCAAATTTACAACAAACAGCAAGTTCTAACAACTAGTGTCTTCCCTTTCACTTCCCAGAGGCATACAAAAGTCAGGTAACTTGCAGTTCAGTCTCTTTAGCAACATCTGATCCAGCAGACCTGAGTATTACGTGCACTAGGCATCATAAGCCTAATTTGCTAAAATGTCATAAAGCCCATTGTAAAGATGGGAGAATTCTACAGAAGGAGATATCTCTGTGTCAGCCTGCAAAAGCTTTCCTGAATTTCCTCCACTTGGTAATCACTGTAACCTGAGTCACTTTTCAAATTGCTAAAGCTCATGAACTATTTTACTGGAAGTGTGAATAAGCAGAAAGGCCTCTGTATTAAAATATGATTGAAAACAGCAAGTCTTAGCACATCATCTGCAGTGACTGCACTCAAACATTTATTATGTAAGTTCCACTAAGGAATAGTCAATAAGCTTTGTCAGAGAGCTGATGAGAGTTCAGAGGAGAAAGCTGGGTGTCAAGCAGCCTGTGACAGCATAAAGAGACTACAGAAATATATGCATCCAAGGGGAGAGCCGTCAGGCACTTAGAAGTTGGAACAGAGCATTCAGTCACTCTCAGCTTCACGAATACACGCTGGATTATTCCATGAAAGGAAACTGCAGTTCCAGAGACACTGTGTTGTGCAATACAGGTGTGTCTGCTGCCAAGGATGACCTTCCTGACAAGCACCTTATCCTCATCTCAGTGCCCTGGTTTCTCAGTGATACACTTCACAGTCACTCGGACATAATGAATACAGACTTCCTCAGAATATTGTTTTATTGTTTGTGGTAAGAATGAATGCCCCTAAGTAGAAGGACTAGTCTCAAAAAGAAGCAGAAGCTCCTTTCTGTCTTTCTGTTTCTCAAAGCTCTACTCTCAGCTGTTACAGGCTGCTAACTTTCTCACAGTCATCTTCCATCCAGAGGCATCTAAGGATCAACAACTATCTCATGAACAGGCTCTCAAGTGTTCTGCACTGCAGCTTGTCTCTTGTGCAGACTAACACTGCCCTGCCAGTGTTTGTTCAGCAGTTGCCATTGTCTTACAAAATGGGCCTGGGTTACCATTTATCAGACCTGTTCTTCCAGCTAGTCAACATTCCTCACCCTTTTCCAGGATGGGGAGATCCTTTATGAAGATACTTCCTGGGCCTCCCAAAGGGGCATGCTCCCTCTTCAAAAAAACAACAATAATTGCTTTCATAATACATTTTAAACTGAAAGAAATGCTTTGAAAAATATTTTGATTAACAGCTCTGATATAATGATCTTTTTCCTCCTATGCTTCTTGGTTCCAAGAAAACACAATACCATATTTCTACACTCTGGCTTGATTTCATTATGTCTTTTCCAAAATTTTCGTATTTGCAACTTCTGCTGCTCAGAGCAGCTTTACTGAAAAGGAGTTCAAGAGTTCATTCAGCTCTGTGCACAAGCTAAGTGTAAAAAAATTACTAAAATGCAAAGGGTTAGAAATTAGCAATAACAACAATTTTTAAAACTTTATAACTAAACTGAAAAAGTAGTTCGGAAAGCATAGGAAAATATCTGACTATTTCTTACAACTCTTCTCACAATCATGTTTTTCAGCTGTTTAGTATATCCCCAGCTATGGGTTCTCAAAGTCTTTACAGAACACAGGTATGCTCAGTAAACCAAGCACCACAAAGCTCCTGCTTCAGGCACCCTTAACTGAGACAATCGTAAATAATCCTTTGAATTCACTGCCAAGTCGAGAGGAATGAAGTCCTGAATAGTATGAATGCCCTCTGCAGGTAGGACATGAAATCGCTGTAATTCTGATTTCAGCTTGTCTATTTATTAAGTAGGCACTAAATAAACAAGTCTATATTAGTCCTTATTAGCCTGTTCTGACATCGTCTGAAAATTGTAAATGGTACAGAAGTATCTCCTGACATCGTTGACAAACTGCTGACAGCCACCACAGGCTACTCATCAGTCATAAAGACAGGCTGTGTCTATACCGGTGAATTATACGTGAACATGAGGCAAGATTGAACAGTGCACCCTCCTTCATCAGTGCTACTTAATTGTTACCCCACTCCTGGCATGGTTTGACCGTACCAGCTAGTATTCCTTCCCATACCCTCCATATAACACCATCTATGAGTGTTTTACCAGTCCCATGAGCTGCTGCACATCCTTCACATCCTTCAACACTCTGACCTGAAAAAACTCTCTCTCTGACACCCACGTGTATGCACCTGGAGCCAGAGCAGTGCTCTGCTTTGTCTACAGGGACATCAAGGGCCAACAGATATGCATTGGGGATATAACCAGTTCTGTGCCATTTAGCCTCTGATCCAGAGATCAGTCCCCTCTTTCTAAAGCCGCAATAACCTACTGCAAGAGCCAGGGTTTGAGGTAATCGGTACTGCATCTTCCTGAAGGGCCAGTTTAGTGTGGGGGACACCATATGTTAGGCAGACCACAAGCATCAGGTGAAAAGAACTTTATGTTGAAGCTATTATCAAAACAGGTGCTAAACCCCCAGGCTTATATAGGCTTGCCCTGAGCTGACCACTGTCTCTGTCCACTACGTGCTACCAGAGGCTTCAGAGCCTCTGTCAGAGCAATCTCCCATTCTCCACAGAAAAAGAGCAGTCAGCAGCTATTGCACACGTGAACTCTGTGACAGTCAGCCCCATGACCTCCATCTCAGCAAATCCATGCTGTTTCCGATTGGCCAAGTCTACTGTGGATGAATCAACAAAAATATAAATAATATGCACTCAGTTTAAGAGAATAATGATCTCATTCCCTAGCCAAAGATGAATGTGAATAAAACTGAAGACTATTATGAATGCGGAGCAGGAAACAAGGCTTTTAAACAGTCTTTACCGGAATAAGAGGACTGATGGAACCATGTGGAGTGCAGTAAATGTCATATGGAACGAGAGTAACAAAGCAATAAAAGTACTAAAAATCAAACCCAAGAAAGGATGGTGGTGTAACAAAGAATAATCTATGACCATGCTTAATTTTAGTAATCACCATCATCCTTGTTATTTTCAAAGGACCTCCTAACTGAGAACATGCCCAAAACATCTTGCTTTGGGGTAGTTTCACTCTAACAGATAGCTTTGGTTTCAAGCTGCACATGAGCTGCAGTTCTAACTTTATATGCTGTGCAGAGTCATAGCTGCATTCGAGGACTCTAGCTGTACAGATAAATGACTTGCTTGTCTTTGTCCCTTACTCTGCATGGAAGTTAATGTAACGCGTACAGTCCATGAAATCAATATACACCATTACAATGCTTGTCTGTTCACTAAAAACATGAACAAATGACTTCACTCCTGTATTTGAGAATGCAAAGAGAGGTGTTCTATGTACAGGAGCCTAAGCTGCCAGCAGAATGAGAACTGAGGAGCAGAAAACTGTTTGATTAGCTTTGAGACACATCACAATACACGTAACTTCCAAACTGGATTATTGTGACACTGGCAGTTACAAAAGATCTTCTTCTGTTCATGCCTACAGCATACATGAAAGTCAGTCGTTTTCTGTATATATGTGGAATCATAGAATTGTCAGGGTTGGAAGGGACCTTAAAGATCATCTAGTTCCAGGCCCCCCCGCCATGGGCAGGGACATCCCCCACTAGATCAGGCTGCTCAGAGCCCCATCCAACCCGGCCTTAAAAACTCCCAGGGATGGGGCTTCCACCCCCTCTCTGGGCACCCTGTGCCAGGGTCTCACCACCCTCATGGGGAAGAACAACTTTGTAGCGTCCAATCTAAACCAATCCATCTCTAGCCTCAATCCATTCCCTCTAGCCCTAGCACTCCCCAACACCCTAAAAAGCTCCTCACCAGCTTTCTTTTGGCCCCCTTAAGATACTGGAAGCCACAATAAGGTCTCCTCGGAGCCTTCTCTTCTCCAGACTGAAGAGCCCCAGCTTTCTCAGTGTGTCTGCACAGGAGAGGTGCTCCAGCCTCTGAGCATCCTCATGGCCCTTCCCTGGACACGCTCCAGCATGTCCAGATCTTTCTTGTGCTGTGGCTCCAGAGCTGGATGCAGCACTCCAGGTGGGGTCTCACGAGAGCGGAGCAGAGGGGGAGAAGGACCTCCCTCGCCCTGCTGGCCACACACCTCTTGATGCAGGACACGATTGTCTTTCTGGGCTGCAAGTGAACACTGATGGCTCATGTTGAGCTTCTCATCTACCAGTACTCCCACGTCCTTTTCTTCAGGGCTGCTCTCAAGCCAATCACTGCCCAGCCTATACTGGTGCTTGGGATTGCCTTGGACTTGCCAGGTAGACTATCAAAGATCAAAGTAATATTCCAGGTCCATGAAAATCACACTGTATTTATGCTTACACAGTTTGGAATTGAATCCTAATTTAATTTTTTAATGCAGCACAGAAATCACACAGAGATACACTTCTCATGGATGCTGCAGGTGTGCCAAGCACTGAGGAGTATATGGAGTAACTATAAGAGCTATGATTATCTAAAAATGCTTTTTTTGAAGGTCCTATATTAATGTCCCTCCTTTTATATGCAACCTAACAGACAATAAATCTTTATTTTTTCCCCCATATATCTGTTGAAAAAATAAAGGAAAGTTTAAAAGTAAGTCTATAACAATGGGCTTAGCAGCAAGAGAACAAAGACTGGTATCTTGTTTTATTTGCCTGATGTGTAAATTATCTAGTTTACAAGTTTTTCCTGTTCCTAAACTGTATCTCCTCTTTTCCATACAATGCATAGGTGGGCTTGATTTTGTTTTTTTGTACAATTTCTAATTCCTAGACTAGGCTGTAGGGCATGCTTCCTTACCTGCCTTTTCCTGGAATTCACACAACACAAAATTTGTTACTTTCCATAGATTTCTCATATTAATTGTGAGTTCTATAGCTGTCTCCACTAACACACAGGCTAACACTGTCCACACCTCTGTTCTGCCAAAGACCAGTCTAATTCATCCTTCCCTCACAAAATGCTACCACCAGTACATCATTTGTCCCATTTCCGATTCTTTGTCGTATCTCTCTCTTCTTTCCAATACAGATGACTCAAGGCAGTTACTGCCAATGTTAAGCTTTTACTAATCAAACAGAACAGCTTCATTAACTTGCCAATACACTTAATTAAAATCAGACTATACACCTTGAGTGGGGTTTACCAACGATCCCAAGCTAGGTTCCTTTTCACACTCTGTTGCATAAACTGAAGCGGGCATGTATCAAGGTATCTGCAAGCTGACATGTCCAAGAAAGCAGGGACTGTAAAGCTGCCAAGTTTCTAAGTACCTGTGTCTATCATTCACAGCCTCTAGAATATAACATGTCAACAGGTTGTCACAGCCATAGACTGAGACTTCACCGGATTGCAGAGCAAGTTAAATTTACCACATTTTAACACAGGCCAATGCTTGCTTTGTGAATATGAAATTAACATTGAATTTTCAGATTTGCAGGTTTCATGTTTAATATATTGTGTGTAGAACTCCCAAGGCTTTTAAGGCTCCTGGTGTATCTTAACAGCCTAACTTCAGCTCAAGCAGGGACATTTTCTATTTATTTCTTCTTAAATGTAGTAACTATCATCTGCAGCTTCCATCACCCCTCCAAATAGCATTACAGTTATTCTTAAATCTACAAGGCAAACCATCTCAGTGTGATTAAGAGGAAAGCTAGAATTTTAAGATAAAACTGTTAACATTTGACCTGAAATTAAGTAATATAAATGATGAAATTAAAACTGACAACTATTGCTAGAAGGATTCAGCAACTGATTTGCAAGAAGTGCTGGGTATTCTATGCTTCCATTTTTACTCACATTTTCATTTAATTAAGAAATGTGTGCAATAACCATTATATAAAGAACAAAAAAATAAAAATAAATTAATTAAAGCTGCACCACACAAGCTAGTTATGCAGCAATTAATTTTTGAGCACCATCTACTGGTCTGCTTCTAAAACAACAACCAAGTTTCTCAACTACTGGCAACATCTAGATGCTTACGAGGTCTGTATTGACTTATCAATTATTTTGTTACATATTTATTAAAAGTTCCCACGAGCCATACATTATCATCATACTAGAGGAAATAACAACATTCATGTAATAATGGATAGCTGTAAAGGAGATGTACACGTTAAAATAGCTGTTCTCTGGTTAATGTAGGTTAAGATAAACCTGTCACAGGGATGTTTTTAAGCTGAGAAGGTTTCTAAAGTACGCTGAAAATGAAAGCAACTTGGCCACTCTTTTCATCTTAACCTGCCATATGCCAGCCCTACCACAACTCTTGTCAGCAAGAAAAGAAGAGGTATCACTGCCATCTTACTTTTTTTTCTTGCAGATTTCAGATACTACTGGAAAGACCACTAGAAAGACAGAGCCTCCCCCTCAAATATATTATCATTATTATTTCCTGCTCACCTCTTGCTCCTAGAAATACAGTACCATCTGCTTTTTTTTTGTCTTGCTTCTTACTCCATTCCTCTAGGACAAGATGACAAGGTCCCATGCTGGGGGCCTGGATTATGACGGAGCTAACCATTAACAAATCTGAACCCTTATTCTTTTCTCCTTCTCCCCATAACGCTAAATAAATATTTGCTTAATGACCACTTAACAAAATATTTTGTGATACAAGAAATCTGTATGTGCTTTCTGTTAAAAATAATTTAGTCCAGTTTGAATTGCCTTGTAATGTCCAGTTTAGAAGAGAGCATTTGAATCCTGTCACCTTCTTCCCATGCGTCTAACAAATACACTTAAATACCACAAACACATATAACGAAGTATTTTTTTAATATTAAGTAATGATTGCTTTCAGTATCAAACTGAAGGTACAATATACAAGGCCTGGATACAAAATGCTGGTCCATCAATATGCTGAACAGTTATTTGATTCCATATTGAATTATTGAAGTCACTAAAAATTACCAATTCAATTATTAATTTATTCATATTACACAAATTCTTTGTGTAGTGCCCAGACTATTGTAGTTCATCTGGTTATATTCTGTGTAATAGTCAATATTTGACAGTAGACTGCTGTCAGATCAAAATCTCAATTCCTGTAATATTCCAACAAACACTTAAACATTTTTTTCTTTTTTCATGTTGAGGGAAATAAGACTGCTTCTGCATCTTTAGCTAGCCATATATGGTCAGGATTGAGACTCTTGAGCCCTGAGGAGAATCACAAAAATTTAAATACCAGTAAAAGAGCATGTAGAAGGCTCCTGTTCACGAATGGAGTCTTTTCAGAATTGAAACATGCTTAATATTTCAAGAAACACTATAACATCATACATGCTAAAAAACAACCAATCAAGCAAGTTGTTACTCTGGAACAAGATGGTTCTGAAAAAGAAAAAGTGCAATGAATTCTTAATAACCATTAGTAATTTGCAGCTATCCCAAGGGCATTGATACAGAGTTTCCCTTAGAAGAATATCAATAGTGGAGTTAGTCCAAAAGTGAAGATCCTGGAATAACACAAATAGAAACGTTTCTGCCATTCCTTTAATATTCAATCAAGACATTATTTCTGCAGTTGTAAAATAGCAGTTTAAAGGTTTGGTTTGTGCTCTTTTCTTTTTTTTCTAAAAGGCCTGGATATACTATATAAGCAGCTTTTTATATATTGTTCTATAGAGAAGGAAAGTTAACTAAATATTTTCAAACAACAGTGTATCCAGTTGCCTGGTTGTATCTAGTTTGCTTTGTCTTTTCACACTAACTGCTTCTTTTTCCTGGGCCATAGTGGTATTCCCCATAAACTTATACCAGTCCCATGATAGCCTGTCTAGCACGTAGTGACATCCTCATGTATAGGACCTGTTATTTTATACTTCTACATTGGCACTATACCATTTATTATAGAAAATAGCTAGAAGCTACTACACATGTTACTAAACTTCATCAGAAGCAATAATTACTTGCAAAACATTATTATCTCAAAAATTTAAAACCACAGTCCAATGCAATGCAGTTTACATTGTTAAAACACCAATTTTACGAATGAGTTCTAAGTGAGTTCCCAGCTTATACCTAACTATAGCACAACAAGCACAATGTTGGGTTTTTCTTGGCTCTAGTTTTGGAAGCATTAACCATCAGTTGGGAGTATTTGCAAATTTTCAGCAAAGTTCCTTCCTCAGTTCCAGAAGGCTACTCCTTTGATGCCCTACTAAAATTTCAGGATGTTTTTTTTGTTGCATCCTGCTTTAGTTCCAAGATTTAAGCCCTCTTGGAAGTCCCCTACAAGTTTTAGAGTCTTCCAAGGGGAAAAAATTTACAATAGAATGGCCATCTAAGGAAGAACTGCATCCTAATAAAAGAAGGTGGGAAGAGACTACGAGCAACTAACAACATAAAGTAGCATGCAACAAAATCTGTAGAATATTTAGAGCTTATTCTGCGAGTTCTTTAACTGTTACCGACTGAGTTATATGTGTATATGAGAAACACACAATTAGCAGTACTACCTATTAAAGGAGCTTTGCATTGTAAATGCTTATACTGATTTCCTGGTTCAGCTGATGCTTAGTAACAGCAGATGCTGCCAAAGCGAAGGACTAGTTTCAAGTTTCCTTGCATCTTGCCACATTTCCTTGACTTTTTAGTCAATAGTTGCAGCGGACTTCAGAGTAGACAGAGGTGACTAAATCAATTCCAAAACCTTGACTTTGTTTACAGGAAGTAGAATTGTTAGTTTCCTTACTATTTGTATTCTTATAGGGTATTTACAGAAAGTAGATAAAGAGTACCAGTTCTTCATTTAAAATAACAAGCTTTCTGTGCCATACAATCTGTATTTTGCTGGTGCAAGAAATAAAACAGGGTCTCTTGTCCAGTTTCACAATGGCTAACTTCTCCTTGAAGTATAACGACATGGGTCTTCAGTGCACCTGCAGACCCACAGAATCGCTGGCTACACCATTCCCTCTGTTAAAGCTTCTCAGACTCTCCTCTCTCTCCCTACAAAGTTACAACACTGATCGAGCTCACTCAATCTCATCGTCTTTTCCTGTCACAGCACCCTGGAAACCACAACAGACTGGGAACACAAGGCCCAGTGGAGGAATTACAAGGAGAAAATGCTTTTGTACCTTAACCTAAATTAAGAATAATGGCAGTGCATCACACCTCTGGGGTCTGACTCCTCTTCCTCTCCCCAACGTGCTGGTTTTGAAGTGTCGCATCCACATGGTTTTCCACAGCTGGGACAAGCGCAACAGAGCCTACCAGCAATGATTCGATATGCCACTGATTATATATTTGCATTTCACCCTTGAGGCCTACCAATCTTTCATAAAACCTGGATTAAATTACATCGGATTTCTGGAAGACTAAAAACATCAATTAGCTGGTGGTAACGGGGTAACTTCACACTTCTCCCACCTTCCTAGGCAGGCTTCGTGATGGTTTGTGGAGTCACTGAAAGGACCCGCACGCTATAAACTGTTCCTTGATAATCAGATTTCTGGCTTTCCACGCAAAATGGGCTACGCCATAATCTTTTTGTATAGTTTAAAAATTGCTGTCTTATTAGAAGAAACTATCTTTTTTCTTCATTCCACTGCCTAGTCATTGGATGGGAACAGATTTAACATATGCTGGTAAATACATGGAGTTTAAGAGCATCGTTTATCTCACACTGCAGGCAGACCAGCATTGTTACAAACGGTTGGTGTCAGCCTACAGCATGCTGCTAACGTAAAATGCTGTAAAACAGTGCGTTATGTCATTGTCTTACATCTTACCTCCTTCAGAATTTAATTTCAGGGATTTATGTCTCCTCTGGAAGACAACTAGCTACATAGTCCTGGGAATGTAATAATCCTTCTGTGAAAACTCATGTTATTTTAAGACATCTATTATTCTGTAGCAGACCGGTGCCAAGAATTTTAATGTAAAGAAAAATAGATGGGAAAGTCTTGCGCTTCACTGGGCTGGGACATAAAAGGACCTGATTCAGAAGGCAGACAGTCCTTTCTGTGAAAAAAATAAAACAGAGAAAAGATGGAAAGAGGAGGAAATGAGCAGAAGTGAATTTATGTGACCTGAGCCTTCTTTAAATATGCTCATGTTTTACCATCTCTTCTCCTATTTTTTTCTTTTTCTTTTTTAATGTTAGTGCCTAGTTAAGTGACTTCTTCAGTCAAAAGCAGAGGAAGATATTTGTATTTGCCTCTTCTCAGCTAAGGTGTCTCTTGTAATGTGACAGAAAAAAGCCTGAAACTTACTTGCTGAAGTACAACAGTAATTTTCCTTTTCTAGGGTATATAAAGGTAGGATGAAAGGAAATAAGCTAGTGCTCAGGGAAAACATTCTAAGTCCCTGCAATCATGTAATTTATTTTTTTTTGCCCTGTAGGATCTATCTTAATCATTTACATTTTATCTAAGAAGGCAGTTTTGCTCTAAAAGAAAACACTTGTCTTTTGCCCTAAAAATTATCTTTCCAAACAAGCTGATATGAAAGGAGGTCAAAATTAGACAGCTGTCACTTCATCAAATGTCACATGACCCCAGCCATACCCCTTTGAGGAGCTAATTAGTGTTAAAAGAGGGTCAGGACTGCTCTGTGTTTGAAAATATTCTGTGTACTAGGCAGGGTACTGTTCTTCCATGAGTTCTCATGCAGCACAACAAAAACCACTTTGGCTCCATAAATAAGGCACGTGATTTTGGAATTCTACACAGCAACTACAGCTCTCCCATACAATATTGTATTATGAAGCACTTAGCTAGGAAGGAACAGAAAAATATGCAGAAAGAGGAATAATCAAATAATTTAACTTCTCTCCATGAAGAGTTCTGAGTTCTATGTTGAATTTTTACTAAGCAGGCACCTGAATCTCATCTTTTCCAATAGCACCAAATGACAGAAACTGGAAAGTTTTTACTTATTTCCTCCACTGGCTGGAATTCAAATCCTTTTCTTTGTAGAATTCATGCCAATTCTAAAAAAAAAGAAAATCCAAACAACAAATGTTGCAAAAGAATTTCTAGGCTGAAACTCTAGAATTGCTTTTTAAAACTAGATCTCCCTGTGACAAAACTAGTAAAAAAGTACAAATCTATTGCACATTACGTTGTTGGGGTTTTTTTTAATTTCTTCCTCTTTTGTGCTCTGGGAATGTTTTCAATCTCATGCTTTGCACTCACAGTACATTTGTTTAGTCTAACACTTCCTTTGTTTTTCTCCCTAACTCCTATTCGGCTTTATTCCAAACAGAGTCCAAGCAAATCTTCAGATTACATTTAAATTTTATTTGCTACCGAGTCATAAAAACTAAATAGTTTATCTACTAAACAGATAAATAACCTTCCCATATCAGATCCCAATAACGTGTGTGATATGAGACATAAAGATTTTGTGTGTGAACAATATATAGAATTATGTCCGTTTAGCAAACCTCAGCCATTCTGCCCCTCCTTCCATAGAGAAACTTGAAGAGAAAGGAAAATTCTCTAGGGACTCTGTGGTACTACATGGGGTTTGCTCATCTGACAGACTTTCAGGAGAAAGCATTTCACGAATGTGCAAGGTCTGCGATTGCTCTAGAAAGTCACTTGTACAAGAATGCTAATTGTGCATCTGGTGTCCTGAAATGCCTTCTCAGCTGGAGAGAGGAATTTGGAAGAAATAGTGAGTCACACTACCAGCTTTTGACAAGAAATCCTGCCAGCAAGCGCTCGTGGAACAAACACTGCTCTTCTCCCTCTGCCCAGACCCCGTGAAGTCCCGTCACCACGGAACACTCAGAGTTGGGGACACTGCTGCTCCCAGCACTGCCGCTGTCGCGCACAACATGCCTCTCTTTGCTCGATGTGCCATGGTAGTGGCGAGATCCTGCACACACTGAGCGAGAGGATCCCAGTTGGTTTTACAGAGCTAAAACAAACCCCAGGCTGCACTGTCAACAGGTCAAAATCTGAAGATACTGAGATGAAAAAAGCAAACTTAAAGAAAGCTTAAATTAAGTATATTCACTTGTAAGCCTTAATTTCTTTGCTGTAATATTTCCTTTGAAGTTTATGCATCTTTCTTTTCTATTGCATCAAGACCTACCTATTGTCACATTTTATTTTATTTTAATATTGTTAAATGCTTTCTGTATTGCTTCAGTGATAGCTACAACTCTATTTTTGGGAATCTCAACTATTAAAAAAAAAAAATCACAATTTTTACTATGAAATAAAAAGGTGCTTCTTTCTGTATTCATACCTCCTGAGTCTTAAGAAAGCATGTAGCAGGTTATTGTTATTTGTCATTTTAATAAAGGTAAGTTGTACTATGTAATATTGGAAAGAAAGAGCCTTAGCTTCTATAAAGCCATTAGCCAAATAGCAGTTAACTTTAAATTCTGGCATCTATGATGTCTGACTTTTCTTTTTCAGTATATTTATGGCTAGGAGAGCCCCATGGTGACCCGGGAAATTCATGAAAACCACTGAGCATATGACTACATGAATGCAATTAGTTTTCGCAAAAAAAACCTTTACGAGCAAAAGAAGCTTAATCAATAATGAAAACATTTAACTGATCATTGCTACCTCCGACTTTACGTTTTTCAAATTACAAAGCATCAGGAAACAAATCTTCTTTAAATCTGCATTTATGAAGTGGAAACACAAAGAAAGACTAGTGCCTCACACAGGACACGCAAATACAATTTAATATTGACAGAACCTCAGTAGAACCTTTAACAGACAATACCACAACACATCCTATAAATTATTCCATTGATCTTCTAAAGCCAGGATAACTTACAATTAATACTTGAAACAGGGTAACATATTTCAACAAGAGATATAAAAGTAAAAAAAATCAGAAAAAAAGTTAACAGAAAGTTCATCAGAAAGATCTCATTAGCTCTCAAAAGGAAGTATTATTTAACTCCATCTAGCACAGAAGAGGAATCTACCCAGTGACTACTCACACCTAGCTAAGACAAAATCAGATAATCTAAACTGGTGAAAAATATTCTCTGTCAACAGAACCAGGTACGAGGAAAACAGATAAATTATCACTCTGAAAGTTGACTCTACGTAGGCAAACTAATGCAGAAAAACACTCGCAGTTCTCTCTAATAGTTTTATAACTTAAAAAGAAACAAACAAAGTACCCCCCCCCGAAAAACCAACACCCAAAACCCAACACTTAAAACATTCATTAGGAAAGTACTTTAAAAAAAAAAAATGTGTTATTGAGTCTTAAGAACATATCAGCATCTAGTGACCCTTACTTACAGAGCTATTAGCTAGAAGCCTTGAATGAAATAACCGTTATGCAGGACAAACTGAAGGCAAACCCATAAAGCATAAAAATGGAGCAGCATTATACATGTAGCTGTCAAGGAATGCAAAACTAACAAAACATGCTGTGTTACACATGTCATTTCCTTCTCTGCCAATCTTGACATTTTTGCAAAGATCGTTTACTTGAATCTTTTTAAATTCACGTGTGTGGGTTTTTCATGCAATATCTTTTAATTAGAAAGCCATAAATTGTAACAGTTACAGTTGAATTGCATCAGTTACACTTCAGTGAAAACACAAAATTGCCCTTGACTCAAGAGCCAGTACAAGGGATGCTTTCAGCACTAAAGGACAGTTATTACAAAATCAAAGACAGAATTAATAGGGGTCTTTCAATTTAACAGCAGAAGTTTAATACACAGAGAAAGACCAGGGCACACTTGTTTTTCAGGACTTCAGAAAAAACCCCATACTATAGTGTGCTAATAAATATACATTAAAAGACCATAAAATTAGTAAAAATTAAATGACAGCAGTGAAACATGGGAGATGTTCCTAAACATTTCACTGACACATTTTAAGAGCATTTCAGACTGAGTTAAAAAAATAAAAATGCAGCGTTTCTTGATAGATGTGCAAGTTATTCAAGTAACGTCTACTGAAAGGCACCTCTGAGGATTTGTTTCACTGACTAAAGCTTAAGTCTTACCTGGAAAAGGCGGGCAGCACAAACCCAAGTATGTAAATACCATTACACAGTTTAAAATTCTTAGTGCATATCAAAACATAAAATCTCTTTGTTCCACTCTCCATTAACCTGGCAGGTATGGCTTGCTGCGAGATGCACCTGTGCTAGGGTGGAGACCGATGCTATGGAGGAAGCGTACTGTTGTGGAGAGAAACATTACTAGGGAAGCAGTAGAACATTTCTTTTCCATGGCTGCACTCCTGGGGATGCAAGACAGTCAGAACAAAGCCAGCCGTCATCACGAGCACACCGACAGCAAGAATCAGGCAGGAAATGAGGTTATCCGAATGGTTCCATGGCTCCTTGGACAGCCTCAGATAACACGCTGTTGGGATGATGAAAACGAGTGGGGTAGCGCTCAGAACTCCCTGTGTGGGGGAAACAACAACAGAAAAAACCCTCATAAGCATATATATAGAGAGATGTGAAGAACAAAAACCGAGATTTTTTAATGGCCATGATTAGATAGATGCAACAGCCAGAGAATAAAGGCCTTTTCCAGTGTTGCTATATGTAAAACTTCCTTTTCAAACTCACAAGTAACTTGCAAAAGTATCTGTAAAACTACTTGAAATAATTCAGATTTAAATAAACGCTTTTGCTTTGTTTATACAGATTATTTTATGTTGCAAGTACTATTAAACCTGATTGCCAGAATTTTCTCAGCTTCAGAAGTACAGCAGACGTCCAAACATAATAGTTCTGCAACATTGTAACTGACTTAAAATATTTAAGATCATTTTATTTAGGAGTCTAGATATAACAGTGCCTTAAAAAAAAAAAAGTGGAAGTACGATGTAGCAGTTCAAAGAATTCTGACCAATTTCTACATTTAGGACCCGATTTAGGTTGACATCCCTAAGAAAGCAAAGCTCTCTTTGAGAGTGTACAACCTTCCCTCATTAAAAATTCAGCTCCTCTTTAAATGCTCTCTTAGATGGGGACAGACAAAAAGCATCTGCTTAAATGTGTTTTATAGTAATGTCCTCTTTAAATGCTCTCTTAGATGGGGACAGATAAAAAGCATCTGCTTAAATGCGTTTTATAGTAATGCGACTGCAGATTAACATGAGTTACACATCAAAGAGAGCACTTTTATAGAGAAATTTTGAATGGTCACTCTGTCACATACTTAACAAACACTATGATTCAACTTAATTACGATGAAGTAGAGCAACCCATCTACTTAATACCTTTGCATCATTGTTTGTACAAACTTTTACATATTTTTATGGTAGAACCTGTTAACAGTGACCAGTACATACATCAAAAATAGGTACATGTACAAAGTATCTTTAGAAAAAAACAACTTAAGTATGTGAAGCAACACAAACCAGCATCTCAGTGAAAGAATAGCACAGCAAAATCTGTGGACTTTTGACTCCCATGTGACTTGAGTGGTTTCTCTGAGGGATTACCACGGGACAAACCCAATGGCTTGTGTTTTGTTTTAAAAGCAGAAAGCAGGGAAAACCTAAGCAGAGTCAGAGAAAGACAGCAAATGCCATCTGGGGTACAGAGCCCAAAGACAGCTCTTCTGTTGGACAGAAAGCCTGCTGAGAAGACAGATCATCTTTCTTTCACATGTAAAGATTCCGCCTATTCACTTTTCTCTACTTGTGGATATCAAGGCTCAACAATCTAAGTGCAATGATTCCATCCGATACATACCTACAGCTGTATTGTCAAATTCTCTCTCAAAAAGGAAAGAAACAAAACCAAAACACCAGGTATGAGCTACTCACTCAAATGCCTGGCTATCAGCTTCTGTTTGTGACAGAATCAAGCCAGCAAGCTGTGAGACTAATTAATAACTGCTTAGGCCTCTCTGGATAAAAATACTGCACTGATGGAATATTTGCTTTTGAGTGATTACTTTTAAACAGTTCAGTTCCAGACAGGAATCACACATATTTATTCATGCTACAAAGACTCACTGGCAGTTCTCTGGTGTAAATTTATTCTTAACATATTATACCACATAATAAATGTAAAACATATATACATACATAGACATATAGGAGCACACATAGTTAATTAGGTTCATCGGCCAGGAGAGGCATGTGTGTATGTGTGCACACATTTTAATACTTTCATTGGTGTGTATATATACACACAGATGATTTTTCTGCACTTGTAATGTAAAAACAGAGGGGGAAAAAGATGGAAAAGAAATTACCAACAGACGTCATGAGTGAGAAAATTTAATGGAAACATGCAACCTCACCAAGCCAACAGGAATATTGTCTATTTTGAGCTACTTAAAATTTGGAAAGGATGAAGTGAGAAGAAACTATGCAGGTATTATTATTTTAAACAGAGGGTGGTTTATCTGAATATTCAGACCTGTTCTACAGTATTAGTGCAAGCAGGACCTGTCAAATCTCTGCTACAAAATCCCTCTTTACTACTCAGTTAGCAGATAAGCTGCACCATTGATCAGAACAGGGCACATGCATCCCAATGGACAAAGAACAACACTCTCCATTTTATTCCATCAGAGAGATGCTATATATGGCTTGGAATTGTCAATGAATGCATGGACAGGGACATAAGGAGGCAATTCTAAAATATTTTTATGAAGAAGCAAAGCTTGCCCTTATGAAGTTTTCTTCACCTTCTAACTTTTATATCCTGGAGTATGAAACTCTCACACCTTCTTTATTTACTAAAAATAGCTGACCTGCAATTAAAGGTGAACTGTTAAAGACAAACAATGTTTATCATGAACAAACATGGGTCTGTGTGAACCTTACGAAGTTCAGCAAGGGAAAGCTCAAGGTCCTGCACCTGGGTTGGAGCAAGCACAGATACAGGCTGGGCAACAAGGAGATGGAGAGCAGCCCTGTAGAGAAGGACTTCAGGGTATTGGTGGATGAAAAAATGAATATGAGCCAGCAGTGTGCACCCGCAGCCAAGAAAGCCTATCGCATCCCGGGCTGCATCAAAAGAAGTGTGGCCAGCAGGTAGAGGGAGGTGATTCTTCTCCTCTATTCTGCTTTCTTGAGACCCCACCTGGAGTACCGTATTCAGCTCTGGGGCTCCCAGTGTAAGAAAGACATGGACCTACTTGAGTAGGTCCGGAGGAGTGCCATGAAGATGATCAGGGAGGTGGAGCATCTTCCCTATAAGGACAGGCTGAGAGAGTTGGGGTTGTTAAGCCTGGAGAATAGAGGAAATCTTACAGTGGCCTTCGAGTACTTAAAGATGTAAAGAGGAGGATAGACTCTTAACCAAGTAGTGTAGTGATGAGGGGTAACGGCTTTAAACCGAAAGAGAGTAGATTTAGATTAGATACTAGGAAGAACTTCTTTCCTGTGAGGGTGGTGAGACACTAGAACAAGTTGCCCAGAGAAGCTGTGGATGCCCCCTCCCTGGAAAGCACTGAAGGTCAGGTTGGACGGGGCTTTGAGCAACCTGATTTCTACTGATTCCTACGTCAAATTAAGTTAAGATTTTCAGTAGAGTGTGGAATTTTCAGAGTTCTGACTTATAAAAACTGATTTATTAAATAAAAGAGTATACAAGTTCACTTACATTCAGCTCTAAAACTATTCCAAGGCAATCATACGCTAACGATACACCAGTCGCCACAGCAATGATAACGACTGTCACAGCAATATGGAACAATGTTGACAGGTTCCCACGGAAAAACACATTGGCAATCACCTGAAACAGAACCACAATTTAAACCTCAGTTTAGTAATTTCTATTAACAAACAGCTTATTTCAAATCTTCTGACCTTCGGAAAATATAAGAATGGGGGACAATACGCTGACTGAACTTTACCTATCTTGCTTCAAGGAAACATCTTCATGCACTTCCAACAGTAACTTGTAACAAGCATTACTGAAACTGCAGAACACTTGCAAGACTGACTTAGTTATACCTGTAGGATTTAGGGTATACTTACTTCCTTCTCATTTGCCCACTCACAACTGTTTATTGAAGAGATAGATTTTCTAGATGGAGACACTTTTTGCCAAACTCGTAATTTTAAGCAGTCCTGATATTATTACTTATTAATATTGGATAATATTATAATAATACAATAAATGCAATACACTATTATATTGTCAGAATCTAAAGAGTACAACTAGTATCTCATACTTATTGCAGAAAGCAGGATAGGATATGCTGATATTTATTACAGATCAAACACTGACTTCAACTACAGTATGTATTAAGAATGTGAGACTATTATTAATACATATCAACATTGATAAAGGAAGAACGTAATAAGCTCTTACCTCTCTGGTCACAAAACATTCAAGGGGGAAGGTCAAAATTACAGTAACTCCATAACAAAACCTTCCAAATGTAGCAAGGTTGTCATCTCTACAGTAGTTTTCAAATATATCTCCTGAGGCATAGTAGAACATCCATTAGTTCACAATTCATGTCATTTACGTATCTCCAAATTGAAGTGTAAGTTACTGGAGTTACTGGAGTAACTGAAACTTCCTGATCCCCTCTCCCTCCCTGAAACTGTAGTTACACTCACTAGTTACGTTGAGGAGGAACTTCCACTGTGTCCTGTTGGTAGCAGTGTCTTTATCTGAAGTAAAAATTCTCTTTCAAATATCTTTACATATACACGCTAAAGTTTCTCCTTTGTTATCTTCCCCTTTAGCACAGATTTTGTATGAGATGCTGGTGTTTGTTTAAATAAATACATGATAGATTTAGAAATGAAGCTCGTATGTAAAAGATACTTTTCCTAGAACAACAATTACACAAGGAACAATTCCTAGAACAACAATTACACAAGGAAGACCAGGGAGTTACCTCCGGAGAACTGCACTTCCCTTGTACTATCTAATCATAGCTGATAAACCGCAGTAAAGAATTTCAAATATTCTGACCCCAAAAGCCCATTATAAACACATGGATTATTACCTAGCAAATCTTCTTATGTATAACAAGAAAACGATTGCTAGAGAATTCAAATCATCGTCTTGCTTAACTTTACCACAAAGAACCTGGAATAATGATTTCTGAGGCATAAGAGGCACTGCAAGACAGTGATCCGATGATCTCTCAGGTCTCTTCTACGTGATTACTACACTGTCTTATGATTTTTTACTTTTAGAATTGCAGTGGCACTGAAAAAGCAATAAGGTGTACTTTAGGGATAAGAGCCAAAAGTTTTTGACAGGAGAGACAGAAGGTAAGATGGAACTTGTTTACAGCAGAGTCATATGCTGAGGGATAGCTGCAGACAGAGCTTTCTATATTTGAAATAGCTCAGCCAGTTTGCACTTAGTCTAGCTACAGTCGCATCTAGAACAGTCAGTTATTCTGCATAAACAGCACTGGAGGCAGGAAAGGACACATCAACCAGTAACCCCCATCCTACAGTTCCTCTGTTCTCAACCACATGCTGCTGCTCATGAGGAAAGGAAAAAGCTTGGAATCCCTCTCCTACAATTTCGAACAGCACTATTAAATAACAGAAAATCTGCTTGCTTATGAAATGTGTATTTTTTCCTAAAGCATCTAATGCACTGACCAAATATATGTCTTATTCTTCTTGAAGCACCTTTTCCACTTCAACAGAACGATGTTAAACAGCATGAGGTAACACTCATTATATATATTTATGCATGTATTCATAAACCCACAGAGTAGGCAGCAGGATGGGTTACAGCAGAATAGCTGTTGTAAAGAGCTAGGACACTATATTAGCACAGACAGAAAAAGATATAGGAGAATGTACAGAAATACATTCCAGGCACCCCGTAGAAAATTCAACACAATTTTTATTCTTACTGCTCTCTGGCTAAGTTAGAGATGTTTAGTCCTCCAAAGTGTTTTAATTTTGGAAGTAGTCAAAGAGGACTTTCACAGCTAAGGCTCACATGTGGGAATCTGACACGTACTAGCACGTAGCTGACATCTTTGTATCCTGTTTTGGTTGTTGGGTAACTACAAGGAATGTCCTAACAAATTCTGTCCAAATATAGTATGACCCTGGCATTTTTACAATCACTACGTTATTAACAGTGAAAGTCAGATGGAAAGGTGGAAAAGTAAGGATTGCTGCAAGCACCAAAATGAAGGGATCAAGAAGTTTACCTTCTGTGTATTCTGTAAAAGTCATATATCCACATGAAGCGAACACTACACTGATAACAACAGCGAGGGAGACAGACACATGTGTGACTCGAGACCAGTTCTTTAATGTGGGTTCTTCCAGAGACCCATATATTAAAAAGCTGTTATGGTTGCAGATGAATGCTGAAACACACATGACAGTTAAAGCAAATGTATGAATTCATGCCTATATGCATATAAAATAAATTTATGGAGTGCATATTCCAAGGTAGGAGAGACACAGCATTGTTTGAATCCACAGATTATTAAATAGAAACATCAATCCTTCAATGAGCACCAAAGACAAACAGTTTGAACTTTTACTTATTTGATTTAATATTTATATTTATCCTGATATGATTTCTGATTACGTTACCCTAATATGCCATGCTGCTTCCTACCCTCCACACCTCTATTTCCTCTTTTGCTTAAAAACCCAACAGCATTTTTATCTTTTTTTAAAAGCCACAGAGCCACTTGCTTCAGATTTCCTATGACATCCATTTTAGGCAGCAGCAAGCATTGCGAGGCCTCAGATGATCACAGCACTAACAAGAAGTAATCTACCAGGTCCTGCAGGCAGGAACAGATTTTAGAGTGAGGACATGAGCTAAAACTCACCTGAATGGATCCTTGTGAGAAACGGGAAGCAATGGGTACTCTCTAGCAAATGTATGCATTGCAGCCTAAGATTCTTCTGTTAGAAGTCATCCAAGAGAACACAGAACAATCACAGATACTTTGGTTTATCAATGAGACCAGCCCTATCGGTGCAGCTGTTTTAACATGATCTGGATAGTTGAGTGGGGTTCACATGTCACACTGTGGCTTCTGCTACCGTGCAACAGCCTCTAGGGCCACATCAGCAACGAATGGTGACAACGTCTTAAAGCAATTAAACTCGTGTGGATGACTCAAAGTTAAATTTCACTTTGTTAAAAAACTAGATTAACACACAATTATAAAAAATGCCCATACAATTAATAAAAACAGTTTCTAAGTCTAAAATATTAAACAGTTGACTTGAATATTAAAAATACAAAAAACCTCAAAGAACTTACCAAATGACATCACCCCAATGGCTTGTACTGCACTTGGTTTTGCAAATATCCATGCATTTTCTGATTTGGGTCTAAAACAGACATTTGTTTTAACAGATTAGCCTCTTTTCAACTACCAGTTACTAAAAATAACTTAAAATACTATGCTGTAATGCAGAACTACTTGTCAGATCTCCAGAACTCTGAAGCGTTCATCAACAATAAATTGAAACTAGATAAGATACCCTTCTCATCTCCCTCGCTTTGGTTAAAGTATTTCTGTAACCAGTTTTTACACCCCAAAAAATCAGCCTGTTTCAGTGACCAGTTTTATACATCAACTCTTCAAGTCATCATACCCAAGAAACAGCAACAGGGAAGGTAAAAGCTGTTACGGATTCTGCCTAAGATTACCTCAATCCAAAATCTCTCCTGACTATTTAGAGGCAATTTTGTTCTTTGAATTTGCACGTTATCCATGCAGTCTAGAGATACTTTTTTTCCTAGGCTACAAATCACGTGAGGCATCCACGTGATGCGTGCGCTTCCTCTCTAAATGAAGCAAAATGAAAGAAAGGGGAAGGACACAAAACACCCTTTTCCAGAACTGCAATTTGATAAAGTATCAACAGAAATTCACTCGCCAGTTGGACACTGTATTTGTAATAAGCCTGCTCTCAAAAAGCTTTAACTGCTTTGTTTTTATTTAGAAGGAAAGCTGCTGTCACCTGAGGCCTTAGCTGCTTCCTTCTACTGCCCTAGAGAGCAGTATGGCGCTCACGCCAGTTCTGGGAAGGTAACAGCCGTTCTGTCTCTCCCTCTGCCTGCTGACAACTAGCCGGTTCTGACAGCCATGGTGGCACATGCTATCCTACGTTTCATGGCTTTCAAATGCCTACACTCCACCTCCACCTCCTAAAAAGAAAAAAAAAAAGACAAAAAAGACATTGCTGTTACCCCTTTCAGAACTCATAGCTTACTATTTCTTGAGAGCTCAAACATTCCTTCCTTCCCTTTCTATACTAAAAAAATAGACTTACAGCATCTAATACACATTCAGTTCAGACTTAGAGCACCTTTTTGGCTCCTAAGCGGTGGCTCCTAAGCTTGACTTTGAGGTGGACAAAAGGTGAGCATCAAAATCAAGTTCAGTTTTCTGTCCTCAGATCTAGTATATAATCTTGACTGCTGTAGCACACTGCTTCTAGTCTTAAGCAGCTGAATACGACCCTCTCAAAACATTCTCACACATTAAAATTCAGCATGTGGATGTAACAATGACTATGGATGAAATCGAGATACCTGTCTTGTGAAACAGGAGTACCAACCCACTACAGCTGCTTATACTGTGTTACTTATCTGGATGCCACTGATTTCACATCACTAGAGAAGTCTGTGGACAGTTAATAATTTTGAATGTACTATTTTTTTCAGGAAAACATTAAAATTTGATTGGGAAAAAAAATCAGTAACATTTCAAAGTAAAAACAAAGAGTACAGGAAGCTAACATTAGAACTGTTCCATTCTGCAACCACTAGAGGTCAGCTTTGATATTAAACATCCAGAATGAAAATACGTTTTGTTTTACCCTTTAACAACTGAATTTATGAGCATATCCTTACCCCCTTTCTATCAATAAGTAACACCTGGATTATCTAATATCTTATAAACCTAAATTAAAAAATTAAAATTAAAGAATGCTTTTGTCTGAAACACAGTTATTCCTGTGAAAATGGTACAACTCACGCAACAGTATAGCTATAAAATTCTACAAATAGGGATTTAAAAAAGGAAGGTAGAAAGCATGTGAATTTCAGTTGAAACACTTGGAATAAAGTGGCCAAATAATCAATTAAAAAAACCCCAAAACACAAAAATCACAGGAGCTACTTTTTCCCACACAGTGTTAGCTTATGCACTAGCAATGAGCCACAGACCAAAACACAGTTTTGCTTTATGGATGAACGTGAAACCAGATTAGGAGTATTACTTGGAGGGAAAATCCAAAAGAACAAAATCCTGCTTATTTAGCAGCCTAAGAAGATGAATTCCTTCCATTCTAGTTGCAGAATTGAGGAATAATTTCAGATCCATGATTTGGAGACCGCCAGCAGATGGCAATGTCATACAAAGCACATTCGTACGGATGCCATAAGCAACATCACAGTAAGTCATATAGTGCTGCATATATTTTTCAAAACATTTTCATAATTTGGGAATAGAGGGATCTCACACAAATGTGATACCCAAACTAAGCGAAAGCAACACAGTAAGAAATTTAATTGCTGAGTGTTTAGAACTAAAAGTCAGATCCAGAGTTCTAACCACATGAACAACAAATCACTCCCAAGTCCTGCCTGCGGGACATCATGGACTTACGCAAAGCTCCTGGAAAAGGGTGCAGGTGGCATGAAAGTGTCTACATAAAACAGACTGGGAAAGAGAAAACTGTTTCAAAAACCAGGAGCTGTTAATTGCGGAAGAGCCCTACAGTGAATAATCACTTAACATGACTCAGAAGATGAAGGAGACCTAATGAAAATACCAAATACCAAGTGTCCATGTAAACATACACGTAAATATACGCATCTGTGTAGACAGACGCATACAAAGGCTGAAAGAGTATCATAAGCCTACCACGTAACACTGAATCTGTTCTGCTTTTTCAATCCTGCTACTTACTGTTTAAGATGGATTTTTTATTTTTTTTTTCTTTTTATTTGAGAAGGCCCTTTGTTCGATCAGTTTGTCCTACATTCTTGTTAGGCAGTGTGAGGCAAAGATTTTAACTGCAGCTGTTCACAGAAGAATAGCAGAGCCTGTAAAAATCCATGAATGACAAAACTAGGTAGCTTACTGCTCCTCACTCAGGGTATAAGAACTCAGGCTACGCCTGCATGAACACAGTTTTTTTCATGCTAGAGAAGGAGTAGTTAGATGAAACACAACGGAAATTAACAGATGAAATACATTTGTGATATTAAACCACTTGTTGAGAACCGTACTGTCGATCACATATAGCAGAACTTGTAACAAAAAGTAAAAGCTTAGAGGTAATATAGCTGTGATCTTGGGAACAAAATTAATAAAAGATGGAACCAAAAGATGTTCCCAGTGAGATCCCAGACATGAAAAAGTCTCAGCTGAAAGTAAGGCAATAGCAAGACAGACTGACAGTAAGAACTGTTCCTCAGAAGGCAGTGAGGCCTAGTGATGAAGAAAGCCTACAAGTTAAGGACATGAGACTTAGTCTTCAGTATATTAATGGAAAGTAAAGCATAATAAACACGCTAGCGAGTTTTAAAAAATTTTGAAAATATTTGTGTTTATCTACCTATGAACAGGGGAAAGTGAAAAGAACAAATGAACCAGGCAAAGGTTAAGACCTCCTAACGGGGCAAAAGGCATTTCACATCCAGACTGCGAGTAAGAGTTGGGGAAATTTGTTTGGCAGTCTGAAACAGGGCATCTTCTACTTCTTGTAAAACATTTACAGTATAATATTCCCCATCTTAAGATCAATGCTATGCAAAAATCTCTTCTGTCATTTATGTAGAAATACTGTCAAATATAATAGAGCAGCAGAGTACATCAGAAGCAAAACATCTTTAAGGAGGGCAAGAGAAACACATGTCCCTGATCTCAACAGAGTTTGGAGGTATGAAACACCGACAAAAAAAGCTAATTTCTAGAAAAGTCCTATGTTTGACAGGGTAGTTATATGTTGGAATGAGCAAAAGACTTCCATCGTTTTGAATTAAAGATCGATGACAGACTGCCAAGTTTAGGTGCAAACCAGCAGTTATCAAAATAACCCAGGAACACATGGCACATTAATTCAAGTTTAATTCAATTATTTAGACATTTGGGAAATTAACTGTAAATTTTTCAATTCAATCCCATTCTAAGGTAAAATACCATTTTAGCTTTTGTTTAAATTTTAAAAATTTAAAGATACTGAAAAACTTTATAGACACTAAATATAACTTCAATCAATATAATGGAAAGAAAATGAATAATGCTCACATCAGCCTTGATGTTTAGATTAATCAAAGTCATCCTGGTTATTAAAGAAGACAGATGAGGCAAAGCTGTATGTGAGCCCCACTTAGTTGCAGCTGCTCTTTCCTCTTTCTTAATGAACTACTTAGCCGTTCTGTAAGTATACGGTAGCTTAAATTAATGTGTGATGAAAATAAAAAATAAAGATTTATCTTTGTTTACTATTGGCTTCTTTATATGAAGGAAAGAATCAACTTTCTACTTTCAAGTTATTTTCCTGAACACTTGGTGTTTCATCCCTGTGATCAGTTGCCAGTAGAGTAATTCTCACATCCTATTTATGTGGAGCAGATGCTCTTGAAGTTTTTCCTAGAGATTTATGTATTAAGCAGACACTGACATCATGACATTCTTTCCAAAAGAACACCCAAGTAAAATGATACATCTTTGTAAGCTACACAAAATCTTGGTTTTTACAGCAATGAATGTTAGTTCAGCTTTGAAGCATCAAGTTATCTTGTGCAGTATTAACGTACTGCACATTTAAGGTTTGAGATAATTCTAACCCATTGTTTCTGATCACAGTAGAAAATTACCCAGCTCTAAGCAGGTGGAAATAGAGAATGGATCATCAAAATGCATTTTTATCCAGCATCTTAAACGATTGACAGTAAACTCTGTGTCCAGAACACTGGATTTTATCTGCAGGTTCATTATGTCCTTCAGGCAACAATAATCAAAGGGATGACATTAATCAAAGGTAAAACTGGAAAAAAAAACCCACTTCATCTTCTTGATCTTCTTCATGAGAAGAAATAAATGAAACTGACTAATCCCTCATTCTAAATACATTATTATTTGTTTAAGGACTAACAAGAAAATTACATTCCTGTAACATCTCTGGACAATGCACTCCTCTCCCAAAGCAACCAACCAACTAAAATAAAAATGCAACAGCCCAAAGATAATTGCTGTTTTTCAGCCTACAGCTTCAAGCACATCAAAGAATTAAAAACAGTAATAACACTGTTTTGCTGATGGTGTGACACATTGCAGAAGGTTTCCAGGAAAGGTAATATTCTCTGTTGTCCAAATAATAGATATAATTTTCAACTACAACATGGATTGCATTTTAGCAAAAAGACAATTTTATCATCCCCAGATAATTTTGTTGTACCTCTCAAAGGGAAGCAATATTCACTTTGAAAAATCTAGAAGCAAGTGAAAACTGATTACTACTAGGAGAGTAATTATCAAAGTGGGAAGATATCCAAAAGGGAGTCCAATGGAACCTGATCCGAATCCAGCCCTTCTGAACGTATTCAGTAGCAATCTGAATGATGGGAAAAAAAGAAAGAGGCATCCTTAACAGAAAGCATGAAATGTGCAGTTAGCATAAGCATGCTAAGAGAATAGTGTGAATAAAAGAAGAAACATAAATATGCCGGCAAATGAAGAAATCATTTGACAGAGAAGTGTTCAATCCCGTAATGACAAAATCTACTGTTATTCACAAGTAAAAAGGCTTCACAAGAATAAGGCAGGGGGACGAGTCAAAAAAACCAAACCTCAAACTTCACAAGAATGGAGTAAAAGAAAGGAAAAATTGCCAGCTCACAGTTCTGCAGAGAAGTGCTTGGTGCTCCCGCAATGTCATGCTCCTTTCCAAAGAGGCAAATATCAAACTAGGTTACATAGACAGGAGCACGGCAATCCCCAAAAGATACAGATGAAAGGAACCTCAAGACACTCTGCAGGTAAGATACATCCATCTCTCCTCTCTGCTCCTCAGTGGGAATACCACAGGCAGTTGGGGCACCACAATCTCACTCTAATTTGCAGAGAACTCAAGGCCAGCGTTGAGAATGATCAGTAACACAGGAAATTAAAAGAGAAACACTAAAGGAACTGTGCTTGTTTGTTCTATAGTGAGAACCACCAAATGGGGCCAAGTTACAGCTCTCTACAGGTGTTTTTTAAGGATCTGAAAAAGAACAAAGAGTTTGCTGTCCATATCCACTGTGGTTAGGCTAAGAAGCAACCAATACAAAATGCGGTAAAAGAGACATATAGGAAGAATTAATAAGGAAAAACTCCATTGCCCTGGAATGGGAATTGCCAAGAACAAACTGAACAATCACCTGTCAGCAATGACAGGCGTGCAATCAGTTCAGCTGTGTAACGATGGCAGGGTTTAAATACTCTCTCTTGGCCCCATCAAGCCTTTGTCTAGGACTGTACAAATTCTTTTCCTGTATGACAGACACAAGAGCTGTGCTTCATAATCACAATTTTTAAAAAATCTCTTCAAAACCTCCAACTTCTACTGTATTTTAGTGAGGATGCACAGTAAATGTGTTATCTGCTTGTTTCACTTACAGTACTATGATGGAACCCATACTAAAATATATTCGTGTTCTTTATTCTTACTGCAGAAAAAAAGAGATGACATATAATTATACCACTAAAAAATGTTAGAAGATAGTTTCAGCAATTCAAGTATATGCCTATTTCTAATTGGAAAATGCAAAGAGTAAAAATAGTAAAAATAGACACTGGTAGAATATCTGTGAAGCAAAAACATCTGATTAACAGTTTATCTTATCAACTTGCTAGATGCATTTTTGAAAACAAGAAGTGCAAAGGCAAAAAATGGAATTCTCTGAAGAATTAAAAAGTAAAACTTCAAGAATCACTCAAAACCCAACACTACTTATTGTAAGAGAAAAATAAACCCATGCATTCCATATTTTTCAGTGCATCACAACTGTTCAGAAGAAATGTTACCATAGCAACAAGGTCATCAGTAACAGCTATAAGTAGCTTCTTCCTTTTCTGACAGGAGATTTTGATGTTACCCTTTCAAATACTCTTTTAACACACAGTACAAAAAAAATGCTGCTTCAGAAAGACGGAGGGGGGGTGGAATTCCCATCCTGTTTGGAGTGCATTGCTTTATGGATGACAGACTGGTACATCTGGTACAGCTTCAGAGACTGATATTGTAGCCATCTTCCCAGCACTAAACATGACGCTCTGCAATTAAGCCATGTTCCACCGCAGGAAGACAAACGAACAACGATACGTAACACTGCTGAAACAATCATGGTGGAAGCATCCACTTCTTACAGACACATTAGAAATACTATAGAAAACTATTCAAAAAAAATAAAAAAGCACGTTCAGAATTACGAGTTTGTTGCCTTTATTAATATATCTTCACATTTAAAGGAGAAGGAAGGAGGCAGACTTACGCCTTAACAAAAATAGATTAAAAAAAACTTTCCTGCAATATAATTGTAGAAGTATCACCCCAACACACAATTATGTGTATTCAGTTGTCTAGAATACTTCAACGTCCAATGTTAAATACTACTTTCAGAGTATGAGTGCTGGAAAACAGCTTTACACGCTTATGCTGTTGTTTTCTCACATAAGAATAAAGGTTTCATTATTGTGTTCTGCTTTATTTTTCATTATTTGCATTACGTTGTTACTAAGAAATAATTATAATAACAGAAAAATAAATATTCCTAAGATACTATCCATTCTGATATTGTAAATGTAGGCCATTTGACAATAACAGGCAAAATTAAAGATACCTCAAATGACAGACAACCTCACATGCCCTTTGAGGAGCGACCTGCTATTAGCCATATAATCCACAACTTCCAATCAATCTGTAGGTTTTTTGAGTCTTTTTCTAAACTTGCTTATGTGCAATAGAAGGAAAAAAAAAGGACAAAGTACGTTTTAGCAGTACACTTTGTATTACTACGAATACAAATTTATTTTTTCAATTATTTGCCCCTCCTAAAACAGCGAGGTTCCAAAACTATGTAGATATCTGAAACAGTGAAATAACAGATTACATCAGATCACAAATTCGCTTTGTTGCAAGTGTAAGAATACTCACACTTGTGGACTGAACGTTACTGTTCGCACCATCACAATAATCAGGATGACAATGGTTAAAATCAAAGAAATAAAAGATACCTGTAAAGGTAAAAAAATTAATTCAGTCAGTAAGCTGCTGAAACGTTGTCCTCTTAGTAGCATAAGTTACTTTCTTTTTTTTTTAGAAAAAAACCCAAGTTTTATATATCACATGTCAAATATTTACAGTTAGAAAGTTTGTCCCATATCATCATATTTTCATTTGTTATTCTTTTTGAGTAGCTATGCAGTAGCAACTATTTGTCTAATATTTAGTGATATTCCCATTTAAACATTTCTAATCAATGGTGCTCAGCATTTCAAGATCAGGCCTATACCACCCAGTGGTTTAGAAGATTTGAGTCCTCCTAGCAGTAGGCGGAAAAAATTCCAGCAATTCATACAGAGGACAAAGTTTTCCTCAAACTATTCCAACTTTTCCAATATTTCTTGGGACAGAAGACAGTCTGCATTTCTAAAACATTTAACATGCACAAGTTAGATGCAACTGAGTTCAAATACATTAAGTTATGACTGGCATTTATCATCTAATGTCATACAGAAAAGTAAACCAAAAATCAACTGCTAACTATGATTTACCTTTCCAAGTTTTGCTATGTCTCGGTATAAAGATATAGGCAAGGTAAAGATGATGGTGGTAAGGAGGATTATGAAGTGACGGTCAGTAAGCACGTTATCTAGTCCAACTAAAGCAAAAAATAAAATGATTTACTTCTCTAAAGGACTGACATGAGAAACAGATTAGTCACATATGAAAGGCTACGAGTAACACACTTTTATCCCCTTTATTCAAGCTATCCCCTTTATTCAACACTGAAATAGAGACCAGGCATTAACTAACCTTGAGGAGGCTATAAACAGCATGTGCATAATCACAAGAATTTTGCAAAATCAAACCAAACATGTAACATATGGGATATATTATACCAAACGCCTGAAGTCTGGCATTTCTAAACATAGATTACTATTAATTTCTTTCATCATGCCTGGGTCAATGTTGGCAGACTGCAAGCAAAACATTCTACTACTTCTGCCATTTATTTTTCAGGATATTTTGACACTCTGTGTCGACATGATTTTACTGTGCTGTTGAAGAGAAGTAAATTATTAAAGAATAATCTTAAAATAAGTTAATTCTAAGGTTTCTTTTGAGCACCTCTTTTCTTGCTGTCAGCTGACTTCCACTTGCAAAATACAAATTACCACGTGAAGGCAACAGCTGCAATCAGTGCGATTTATCTGTACAACTGGTGGTTTTTTCAAGCCAATGGCAACTTAAAATAAAACATATCTCAGTTTTAGTTAGGCTACCATGAATTATATGGCTTGAATGAAAGCTTGCTGAATAAATATGGCTGGAAAGTAACTGGCAATTGAAATAGAAACTCTGTGTTCAGTTTCCTCTTTGAGTGATTACAGTGCTCTCCCACCTCTTCCCAGGCAGGCATTCCACCAGCCCCGTGAAGAGATGTGCCAGGCTGGGGTTCCTCCTATTACAATAGTTGTGTTGTATATAAATTATTGGATACGCACGTTCATTATCAACCAGATCAGGTATTCACAGAACAGAGTGTGACAGTTAAAACTGCATCCACACTTTGCAGCATTCACCTGCTGAAAAGTTTAGTCCTCGTGTGAAAATCAAACAGTTCATACAAATACTAATTTCCACTTCATTTTCAGTTCCATTTGCCAGTGAAGAATGTTTTACTTTAGCTGGCATTTTGCTAAACTAGATGGCAAACATGCACACAAACTGCTCCCCTGATTCCACCGTGAAAACTGACAGCAGAGGAAGGGCGACAAGCACACGAGTTAAAAAGCTCAAAATGCCACCTGGTTCTGCAGTGAATATCTAAGAGAACTGAAAGTTATATACGCAGTTCACAACCACCTATCGCAAATATGCATAAGTAAGCATTAAATCCCTTACATTATTTGCAAGTCATCCAGAATTATTCACTAGGTAACGTACAGTTTCAGTACTCAAGTGATTATTTGAGGAAACACCTAAAAAAGATGACAATATGATAACCTTGCAAAGATACCACTGTGCAAGACTCCTTCTATTTCCTTAGCATTTCATCAAAGCACGTGGTCTTTTCACCAACACAGAGTCTAATGAAAACCAAGGACTAGAATTCACATTTCTCATTTGAGAAAGACTTATTAAAACCCAAACAAATCACAAAAAAACACCTATGAAAGTATGTTTCAAGTTCTTAATTTGAACTGTACTTGGGAGTTATTTCGAAGCAAAGTTACAGGTAGGACTTCAGACTGACACAAGACGCTAATCCCTAAATATTTATGCTCTATTTCCTATCCAACACCTTTTCCCCATTCTCAACTTTTAAATCTATCTTACCTCCAGGAATTCTCTGAAAAACTTTAGTTAAAGTGTCTCCTGTTATTATGTTGTAACTGATCATGGCTTAAAAAAAAAAATAAATCTTTCGTTAGTACAAGTCAAATATAAAATATCTGATGAACATTTAATACATATATTTTGTAGACTTTAGGATTATATGCCACTATCCCTCTTATATTCTTCAATGCTTCTCCTTATTTTTTATCTTCTTATTTTTTAAACAGGTACAACCTAAGCAAGAATCCAGTCTGATAAGCAAGACCGTTATACCAGCCTAGCCCTAACCCTTAACGCTTGCCATATAAACTTACTTCAGAAAAGGAAAAAAAACTCTTTAAAATTGTCTGTTTCCAGCGGCAATTCTTAGTCAGTTTATTTTCAAATTGTTTCTGTTTAGTAAAGTTCATGTGTTAGTCCAATAACCAGTCCTGCAATCCAATGCACAGCACTTCCTAGCTCATGTAAAAAGTTAGGAAAATCTTTAAACCAGAAGAAAGGTGGAGAAAACAGATGAAGATATCAGATATGGACTTCTGTTCCTTCCTCTCACTAATAATTCCTCTCATTAATAAGGCAACATTAATGTGGCCTTAACGTTTGTGACAGAATCCATACTGACCTTAACTAACCCAACCGGATCTAGTTAACAATGTCCCTGCTCACTGCAGGGAGCTGGACTAGATGACCTTCAGAGGTCCCTTCCAAACAAACGCATTCTATGATAAATATTCTCTGTTGAGAAATTTTAAGTTATTAACGCTACTTATAGAAATAAACGCAAGCACATACATATGCATAACTGCTTCCATGGTAGGGACTGATACCTTTACAATTCTTTTCCCTATTCTCTGTGTAGTAGCAATTATACTCTTTAAGTCAGCGTGTGTAACTCTCTTGCCTGCAACAACAGCAACGTGACTCCCTTAAAAATCTCGGCTACCTGTAGTAAATTCAGACTAATTACTTCCAAAGTAGGAAGTTGCCACCTCTTGCAGCTTCATGCATGAAAATACCAAGCTTTTTAAGATTTGATTTAATTATGTTACTACTGTAGGGGACAGATTCAGAATATCATCTTAAACTTCGGGTCTAATTAATTCCTGCCCAGATTACGGCTGTTTCACTATTTCCTCTTCAAAGGGTCTTGACTGCCCAATTTCCTAGTAGCTAACTGGATATGAGGCTGTATTAATGCTTTTGAAGAGCAATGACAGAACATAATGTTCAAGCCAGATTTGATCAGCGACTTACTTCTCCAATTACAGTAACAATACATCTCTGGAAAAATTATGAACTCAGCATACTCCCAAATTAATATTTTCCACTTGTTTCAGGCATCTAAAAATCTGTGCTCTGTTACTCATCCTAAAACAGATTCTCTTCTTTGCTATTTCTCATAGCTACTTTTGTCATTAATTTTAAAGTGTGTGACCAATAATTTCTCCGGTATCATATTTCGGTTAATTTCTATTATTCTGGCCCCTAGATGCATTGAATTCTTCCTCAGTCATTTTAATTTTTTTTACAGGAAGGAGACATACATATTATATTCTTTATAGAGTTCTTAATATATAACCAGTGAACGTATAAGCTTGTTATTTATAAAACTTAAACATTTGTATTTTATGTGATCTTACCAATAAATGGATATAAAAACTGAAGAGTTGAAAGAATCAGATAACCTACAAGACCATATGTTTTTCTGACCAGCTCTTGATAGGTGTTGGTATTGGAGAGGTTTCCTCCTTTGATCAGTAATATAATGGAATAATCTGTTAAAATAGATTACTGTTAAAGACGTTATGAACCAACCTGTGGTTAGTTACTGTTCATTCTTTCCCCTCCTTATTAAAAAGAAAAAAATCTGTAAAAAGTTAAAACAGTGGCATTAAGAAGAGCAGGGATGAGAAATGTCACAAAGGATCTCCAAAACAAGGAGTCACGGGCTCATATTGGAAGGAAATCTCAGCTTCCTCAGTTAGGGACAGAAGAAACAGACTCATTTTCATTGGTTTCCAGTACAGTCAAAGGGAACGAGAACTGTGACAAGTGCCAGGAAAGGAAAACTCAGTTAATAATGCAGAGGGCCCCTGAATGGATGTAGCATTTGTTTATATCCTGAAAGGGAGTAAAATGTGAGGACTGCCTGTGTCATGATGCTAGAACTCTCAATCACTTTACTCAGCTATTTATCTGAAGTTTTAAAAGATAAAGCCTGGTTAGTACTTTGTGTCTTCTCCACTGTTTATGATAAAAATACTGTAAACATTTTTACTGGACACTTAAAATAAATCTTGCGCCAAGTGATTTATCTCAAAAACTGTGAAGCAATGTTCTTGAGACAGAGCTAAAGTCACAGGCAGAATTACTGCCAGATTGAACTTCCAACTTTTTATGAAGAACAATTTGAAACACCGCTGCTATGTCAAGCTATGCTTGAGTAGTCCTTTGAGCACCATGGGATTTTCCAGTCTAGATTAGTTACAGCATTTATTAGTTACAGAATTTATTATTTCAGTGCAGAAGTCTTGACAGATAGTAGCTAGACCTATCTCTTCCTCATCTGGCTTTCACTTAGCTTGCAATCTATGCCAGAGAGAAACAGTTTCGTCCTGTGAAGACTATCGGTGTTTGTGATCTTCTGGGAATGACTAAAATTATGAAATATTCAGTCTTTACAGAGAAGAATTCTACCATTCGTTAATGTGAAAGCCAATCCAGAGATCCGACAACCATATGCAATTCTTACACAATATATACTCACAGTATAATTGGAGGCAGACAAAAGCAGAGAGTTCACTATCAATTATGTTGCGTATTGAGCTGCTCTTGTACATGAAATATTAAGTCTTTGGAGTAAGGGATCTCAGACTGAACAAAACTTGAAAAAGATCTATTGTTAAATGACCAAAAACTGTACTTATCTGTCAATTTAGGACTATACTCAGCATATTTCAAGAACACTCCCCAAAATTAAGTACAGTGAGAATTGCTAAATAACAGCTATTTGCCAATTAACCAGTTAAAAACATAGAAAATAAATGCTAATATTACAAACTTAGCCTGTACTTTCAATGCTACAAGTCAAAAAGCTGTAACTGAAGCTATAATTTGATTTTACAATATATTGAGCCACATCTTTAGCATAATAAAATGCTGAGTATAACTCATGGGCCCCGGGCCTATGGCTATAAAGTCTTCAAAATACTTAGAAATGTAAAGGACAAATCTGATTTCCTACAGAAAAGTAACTGAAACTTCTGAGATATGTGTATGATATAATTTCATTAATGTATTTTGTCACCCGCTATAGAGAAAATTTTCCATTCATTTTCATTCAAGGAAGATATTTCCTAAGTTATGTTGCTCTCCAGCCACACCTCGACCATTTATGTAGACCATTAAATCATATTTTAAGCAATGAAAAGCATCAACTGCTGCTCAGCACATGGGTAACAGAATTTGTGTCATTCATGTTGACTTGGTTTGTCTTTTTAAGGCTTGAATGCACAGAGTCTTTACAAAATGTCAGTGGACTTACTTATGGTGATTGTCATGGGATTTCAGTTTTGATGAATAACAATTAAATAATCAAAATCAGAGTTCAGCCAAAGTCTTCCATTCTGTGGTATATTTTAAAAAAGTGATATACAATCTACTCAAGGCTCAGTCTCAGGGTAAAAATAATGGCCTAAACCAGGTGATTACAAGGCACAAATAAGAGCTATTCTTCCAAATGTCACCTTGGCCTAGTTTAAGAAACTATGCTTTATATAAATAAAATGCACACAAAAAGCAGCTTTATATGTTGTACAGCATAATTCTCTACTTTTACTAATCTGCTCAAGGGATAAGTAAGGTAAGGAAAAAAATTGTTGCTTAATTGTCTTAGATATGCTTGTTCGAGCTATCATTAGGCTCAACATCAGCTAAATGCTGCAAGACTAATTTTCACTTTACAGCACAAACTACTTTTAGAGTACCTGTGATATAGGCAACCCCAAATAAAAGCAGCACTCCTAGTGGAAAACCAGCTTCCTTCATTGAATATGGCAATCCTGTAAATAAGGGAAGGAGAGATTATAGAAGAAGCTTTCCAAATACTTAACTATGATGACCAAAATAAAGAAATATTTAGATTTATAAAATGCTATTAAACTCCCATACTGGACCAGCATGCTTAATAACCTCAAAAAGATCATTTTTAGAGGACAAAGTGTTGCCGAGGTGTGAAGTTCAGTCAGCACCTTCCCAGTCAGTTCTCTCGGACCATTATGGCAAAGGAGCTGCAGGGTATCCATCACTGTGAGACATAATCTCAGCTGACACCTCTGCATTTTTGCATACTAAGCAAATAAAAATTGAGAAAAACCTTTAGGAACAGTAGCAGAAAGTAAGACGACAGTGTTGGTCTCTAAACTGGATAGTCACGCATGCATAAACCGGGCTGAACAAATGACAGCAAAGATAAGTGTACTTACCTATAATGCCTGATCCTATGATAGAATTGATAATATTAAATCCTGCTGATGCCAGACCGCTGTTTCCTCCTTTACTCCTGGGCTTACTAACAAGGGCTGTTTGGTCATCTGTTTCTACCTGTTTCAGGAAGACAACGATAACTTCATACATGAGAAAAATAGGTGAGAACAAGGATTTTACACATAATCTATGCTTGATGCTCAAATTTGTAGAGGTATTTGGATAACCAAATCCCATTTTTTTCAGTAAGAAATCAAAGAGGCATTAGTCATCTAAATACTGTATAAATTTGACCCATAATCGTCTGTAATTAATTCTTCCCTGAAAAAAAGTAAGTGGCAATACAGAAATGTATATGAACTCAGAGGCAGACTTTATGTTAAACAAAGAGCTTTTTACACATGTTCCAAAGGCAGAAATGCGAATCAATCATTTTTTAAAATATTTTGGCTAATACAGCTGGTCAGTAAAAGCAGGCTCCTGAATCACGAGAATCAAATCAGTTTCAAGAGTTAGTAGTGAAGTATACCAACATCTGAAGATGCTCTAATTCAAGGTTTTATCCAGCATTTAAAATACTTCTGCACCATCCAATGCTTTAGTTCATTATGAACAGTTAACAATGCTATAAAATTGTCTGTTCTCAGAAAGTTTCTGTGGGAAGGTCTAGTACCAACCAAAGTTCAAAGCCTATAGCTCAAAACATTAAACTTCTAAAAGTATTTCTTCATAAACATGCAGTGGTCCGCTTCTCAGATCACTACTCTGCTGTCAGAGAACATTTTAGAATCATTCATTAGAATGAAGAACATGCTCACTTACATAATAACATATATAGTAGGTAGAACAAGCTCTGATGCTTCTCACTAATACTGCTGGAAAAAGTAGCGTAAGCCGACAAGAGTGCCTCAAGAAGGGCTATGCAGTCAAGCGCAACATTTAATCCTTAAGCAATACTAACGTAAGAGAAGTAATACTGGCTCAGATCATAGGCTAGTAACCCATTTCTGAGAGGGACCAAGGAAAGCCCACAGGAAAGTGTATAAGAACAGGAAAATAAGATAGTGAGCAAGTAACTTTCCCGTCTCAGCTTTCAAGAGCATGCCTATGCCAGACGTCCCGAAACAGGCATGTTCTTGGTGCATCACTTCCCTTAATACTCTTTGAATTTGTCCTTTTTTGAAGCCATGCATGTTTTTTCAGCATTTGCAACGTCAACCAAAATGTCACATTTTGATTATGCCGTGTACAAAGAAACAGGTCCTCTTCTTTGTTCTGAGCTTACCATTAAACATTTTCACTTAGTGTGCCAAAAAGTTTATTTCCCCACCGATTTGAGCAGCACAACCACCACTGTCATTCTGGAATTTTAACGCTCTCTGCTGTTTACAGGACAGTACCTGTGAAATCGCACTGAACGAGGACAGCTAAGCTCCCTCTTACCAGCCCTTACAAGAAAATGAACACAATGAGCACTGTAGAGCTCAGAGATTTTGTTACGAACCCAGGTCTCTTCCTCACGTGGATGAGACACATCTGAATTGGCAAAAAAGGACAAGAAAAGGCAGCAGAAGTTGCGGCACTGGTGAGATGACTCCGGTGCGAAGAGCAGCGCTCCTGAAGGTGCACCTGGGCTGCCGCCGGCAGGGAAGGGCTGCGGGCAGGCGCGCTGGGCGCCGCCGGGG
>NW_009696365.1:24486-51993 GCF_000703405.1 Apaloderma vittatum | reverse complement strand
AGGACTGGATTTTAGCTCAAACCCAGGACACAAGTGCTATGAGGCTGTCCAGTTGTCCAATTCCAGAGGCTGTCCAATCGTCATGTTTTTAACCAATGTGTCTCATATTATGGTGTTCTTCATTTCAGTCTTTCATATTTCTGAGATTTAAAATGAAAAAATTGTAATTTAAAAGAATATAAATCCAGTTGTTAAAGATGGACAGACCACTAGATATACTAATGACTACAAATTTTTCTATGATTCCATGATATTGTGGATAATACGAAGTTGTTCCTTGAAGGGCTACCATAGCATAAACATATAGTATACCAATAGAGGTTATCAGCCACATCAGAGAAATGGAATGACTGGGATTGTGAAATGAAATGAGGGAACAAAGTAGCCCGAATTCTGGTTTTGCTTTTTCTTCCATCCTGAAAATAAAATGTATCTATTTGTACTGGTGTACTTCTCATCCTGTGTTTTAATAGTTATAGCTTATTACTAAAGGGTTGGAATTTGAAAGAAAGAACTTTTGCATCTACAAGATGGTGGTATATATTCTCTTGTATATCACTTCCAGATTGGGCCAAATAGGATTTGTCTTTGATGCTGAGAAATCGCATCATAAACAGTATCAGGTTTTCCTGTAAATTGAGGTTAGGCCATCTTTTAGAGAAGATGTCCCAGCTCATGGCAGGAACTAGGTGATCTTTGAGATCCCTTCCAACCCAAACCACTCTATGACTTACCAGCTGAATTTCAGGTTTTCTCTCTGACTTAAGTTGCAGACTGATTTGATGATTACCACTGTGTGACTTTTGATAGACACCTACTTTTTGTGAAACTTACTTCTCACTGAAAAGGTCATTAAGGGTCATTTTTTTTTTGATACTTTGGATATGCAAGTGTGCTGCCTTATGTGAGAACTTTGATTTCTAACAGAAGAGAAAAATAGAGTAAATTGTTAACTTCACTTACTAAGACCCAAACAGCAACATCAGAAACCTTAGTATATAGATGAGTGGAAGCTGTGTCACATCAATCTGAGATCACAACTTCTAATTGCTCTCACATAATGATTGTTCTCATCTTGACAAAAACCATCAGCATTGGAGGAGCAGAAAAAGGAATATATTGCTAAAATTCCTGAAGTGAGTTTTTTTTTTAAAACTTGTATTATTGTATATAGTCTTCAGCTCTCATAAAGATAAGTTTAATCAGTTTTGCTCCATGCAAAATTAAAAATATTAATTCTCCAGGGAGATTTTATAGTATCCTCTTAGTTTACAGTTGGCTATGTTAATGTTGTGAGTGAACTCTCCTTGGACACTACCTATAGTAATATTACAAAAAAGGAACATGAATAGTTTTCATGTTTTAATACTGTAATTTGCTTCAGGCTGTTAAACTAATTTAAAATACAATCATAATATCCCTTTATAAGTGATTATAGAGATTTTTCTGCAGCTTAAGATGAAAAATTTTTTTTTATAGTTTTTCCTCACAAATGACGTCAGTAGCGTATTTTCAGTCACTGCTAACAAAAAAGTTTTTGTGTGCTGAAGTATGCTACAGATCCCTGTTTCTCACAGTGAAAAAGATTTTTCTTGAAATCTGGGTTTGTGTTTTTTTTGTTGTTGTTGTTTTATTTTATTCCTTTCTTTAAAAAAATAAGTATTGTTGATTGTTGTGTGTTTTGTACTCAGCTGAAGGATAAAAGTCAATGACCACACCAAACTGCTTATTAGGTGCTTCAAGTTCTTAACATTTGTGTGATGCTTTTAGTTCCTCTGTAGTGGTTATTAGGAAATGTTCTGCAGAATAATTTAAAAGTCTTGTCAGGTTTGTAACTGTGTTTTGCTTAATTAACATTAACTCAAAGTTGTGGGCAAATCTGGTTTTTAAACATGATGTGCTTGTGCTTCGAAAGAGGCGGTTGAGTTAATCTGATCGGAATTTGGGATGGTTGGTGACAGTTCTCTGAACTCCATCTTCACATGTAGCTCCTTCCCTTTCTTTCCTCTGTTACCATGAATATTTTCTAATAATATTTGTACGTAGGCCTGCCAGTGGGAGTTTTAAGTAGTTTTGCAATATTATGCTAAAGCATGAATTGACAGAAGTGCACCATTTTTACATTTTTAATGAATGGTTACACTGCCAATGTGTCTTGTGCAATAGAGGACTGAGTTCCCACAGCAGAACAGGAAAAGCAGTTACAAGATTAGGAGAAGGGATCTGTATGAAATGAGGCTGATTAGACAGGAATCCTTTACTTAATAAATTACCATGCAGCTGGAGGACCACTTCTGTGAGATTGTGTTGGCATAGATGTGTGTGTTTATAGGTATATATGTATGAATGAGGTTTTTGCCTCATCAGTCTGAGCTCTGTGAAGGTATAAAGCCTCAGGTCACTGTTACTCTCCAAGGTGTTCAAAATGTATTTATAAGTGCTGCCTGGACTTTGCTGTATTTACTTCTGTAGCTGATCAGACACTGATCTAGCAGTCTATGTAAAAGAAGCCGCAGTCTTTGTGAATGAGGTTTTCTGGTGGCTTCTTGTCCGAAGAAATGAGCAACAAAGTTCCATCTGCAGAGCTGCCGGCATTTGGCACAGCCCAGTTTATTCTCATGCCTGAAAAAAAATGGTGAATATGTTAGTGAATACTGGAACAAGTTAGTGTGGCTCAGAAGATGCCTACTGTGAACTTGGCAACCACCTGACACTGACATTGCATAAGCCTGCTGTAATACTATAAAAGTCTGCACAGGAATAGGTGCTCTGATTCAGAAGTTTGCCGGCCCGTTTATTGTCACTGGTGACAACTGGGAAGTAGATAAATTGGCTGCTGGTATTAGCCTAAGAAGCAGCAAGATGTAAGCAGCCTGGCAGCTGCGGCTTCAGTCTCTAATCCCAGTTCCTGCCTTTTCAGTTACTGGTCTTTAGCGACTGCCTCGTTTTATCGTGCCGTTAGTTTTGTAACAGGGCTGGGTAGCAGCGTACATCGCGATGCTGCGTTTCTCTGTCGCAACCTGCGCTGTGGTTCACCCTGAGAACAAGTGTCAGTTCTTTCCGGGGAAGTGAAATCCTGTGAGGGGCACAGGCAGCTGCCAGAATGCCCCCCAGCGCCTTGTAGCGCTTCCCTGGGTGGGAGCATGGACAGCTTGAGCATGGCATGCGGCTGCTTTGCTTGGCAGCAGTGAATGGCACAGAACCACTTGCAAAAAATGCTGCTGCAGGGAAACGTCAGCCTCTGCAAAAAAGTTTTTGAAGGTGTTCAGCGCAGTCGAGTGCGGAGACGCAGCTGAGTCGCAGGCAGGGCTCCTCTAGCCTTCCCCTGCAGCTGCAGCCCGCACGGCACCAACCGCTCTGCTCTCTGGAGGTCATCAGCACAGTCCTGTTGGGTATCATGTAGGAATAGAGCTTGCTGATAAAAATATCAATACCGAATCTCATTATTAAAATTTTCTTCATGTCTTATTTTTTTTTAGTAATCGTGCTCCTTTAAGACTCCACATTAATATCGGTGCATTTCATCAGTCTCCAGGGCATAATCTTTGATTAGTTTTTGGGCCGCCATCTTATACAATTATTAATATAGAAAATAATCTTTTAGCCAATTTATATTTAGAGGAGAGTTTAAAATATCTTTCAGCTTTTTGGCGTGTAGACTTTGTATTTGGACATGCTAGCTTTCTCATAGCAGCTTTAAAAACGTGTATTTTGAGACTGAAAGCTCTGACCTTACCCCACTGACTCAGAAATCTTTACGGTGCATGTGTGGCCAACCATGTGTAAACTTCTGCAGAAATAAGAGCAAAAGCTACAGGGTCAAAGACAGAATCATTTTTTTTTGCATTGTATAGTTCCTGTAGTGTAGCTTAGTGTTAGCTATTATATTAGTAAATATGATGTAAACTTCAGTGACTTGCTTTCTATCACAAATTTTGTTATTCCAATGATGTATCACACGAGAGGGTTATGGGGGGATCAAAAGTGCTTCTCTTTCCCAGGTATCATTAAAGGAGAACCAAAAAATTCTCTAGGACTTGTGAGAAGCTGCTTTTACCTTCTCATGAGCAGTCTCTAGTTGAGACTCTCAGCTTCTCCTTGTTGGTTGGGATAGCTTCACCAAAGCATTTCTCTGTCATTTTTACAGTGGTTAAAGGCAACTGCTCAACTCTCTGCACTTTACTCAGGCAGAGCAAAGGACAAGATAATCCCCTTAGCCTGTTAAATGCTCCATCCCATCTGGTAGGTGATAATTGCATTGTAAGGGGATTAGCACAGTGGGATATGCTTATAGTGTAATGAAAGCTTCACTACAAGTGTGAAAGTCAGATGAATGCTTTTGAGCAGTTTGGGACCTTACATTTATTTGCACGTTTTTATAGATATCATAACATACAAGTTTCATCAGGAGAAGATGTGCAGTACCTTTTACATACCTTCATATCTATATGTAACATATTATTTAGACCATCGATGTCTCAAAATAAATTTATATTTGAAACCCCCTTGTAGGAGTAGTAGAATAGGCTTTTGTGTAGCTGAGTGTTTTAGGGCAGTTCTTATAGATGTATTAAATGCAGCCCAAATGATGACTTTACTTTTACTCAAAACTCCTATGACTTTGAAATCACAGGATCAAATTATGACTTGTATAGGAGCACAGATGTCACTAAACACTGCCTAGACATCTTTGTCAGTAAGGGTGAAATTTGAATAAGCCACACTGTGAGGAATATCAGAGTAATTTTGTATTGGTAGGAATAAGAGGATTTCAAGCTGAAGGTAACTCTCCTCACAGCCAATCACTACAAATGATTTGAAATTCCAATTTCGAGCACGAGCCTAACTAAGGTAGTGCAAAATGAGTCTTCTAAAAAAAACCGAAAAGTATTTTTTTTAATTGTCCTGTGTTGATTTTTAAGTTTAGCTAATGCTGTCAGTAGCAAAGACAGTAAATGGGAGGGCTCAGAGTTTCCTGAGCTAACTGTAACTTAGCTTCCTTACCTTTCAAGATGTTAAAGATCCCTCTGAAGGTATGTTATGTAGGGTGGTAGCTCAGGGTTGATTTACCTTCCTGTTGGTTGTGCTCTCTCTGGTATCCAGGTATGATACAAGTTGCTCAGTGCTGACCAGTATGTGCCATTTCACTAGTTTGAACATTAACCTGGTGGGCTAAAACAGGGCTTGGTTTGTCTGCAATGTGCTGTGATAATGTTTCATAGCCAGATAGATTAGAAACTTAACAGAGGTATGTGTATTTTTATGTAAATAAGGGAGTCAGGTGTATAAATATCCGCTGCATGCGCTAGGTGCTTTAGTGACATTGTGTGACCTTGCTGCAGGATTAAATTTTCTAATGAATTAAGGTTCTGTGACCAGCTGCATGGATGCTGTTTCTTCAGTTTCCAGTTCCTGACTTAGCAGCTCTGTCTGTGTGTGTGCCTGTGGGAGTAGGGGCAAAATAAAATCTGGTGTTTTTTATGGGCTGTCTGCAGTGACTTTGCCCATCTGTGATGAAGTTGTCGAGTGTGGTTAAGCTTGACCTTCTCTACTTAATCACGGCTCTGAGTGCGCAAGGTTGAGTAGAAAGCGGCTGTTCCAAAGCTGTAGTGATGAGACATAGGTGTGATTTCATAGATACTACTTTTTTTTTTCCCCTTTTTGTTTTTGTTATTTCTTTTAAGGTGGCTGACCTCTAAGGAACATTCCTTAATTTTCTTATTCTAGATTGAAAGTGTTTATTTGAGAGAGGAAAAGTTGGGAAATTTTCTCTTTTGTGTTCTGACATCCTGTAATTTTACATAAACCTGTGTGAAAGGTCATGGAACGGAAACAACAATCAACAAACCAACACCCCTCCAAAAAATTAAGTGTATTCCCATTCCTGACCCCAGTCCTTTCTGAAATCTGAGTTTCTGTCATATGAAAACTCCCCTTGAAACAACCATTTTGTTGGCAATATACAGAAAATACTTGTAAAGAGAATTTTCATGTTCTGAAGGTGGGTTTTTAACAGTCCTTACATATATTTAAAAACATATGCTAAGTATGTAGCAAACCAAATCATATACAGTGTATAATAGTTTTTCTTCTTATTTAGGTGACAAACAGCATGTTTGGTGCTTCAAGGAAGAAGTTTGTAGAGGGGGTTGATGGTGACTACCATGATGAGAACATGTATTACAGCCAATCATCGATGTTCCCACATCGGTCGGAAAAAGATGTAAGTTGAATAAGTTTATTTTGGTTTAATTTTTTGTTTCTTTTTCAATAGCAAGAGAGTTTTAAGTACATTAAATATATGTGAGGAAGGATTTCATTAGCTTTAAGTTCTGCATGACTGTTTTCAGTGGCAAGTACTTTAAGTGACTTTATACCTGTAAAACTTCAGGCATATGCTTGCAAGGGGTTTACTTTTTCATCTTTAAGGATTATATTTCTAACTTAAATTTTGAATATGTTTTGTGTTTGCCCTGTTTTTGTTGTGGTTTTGCATTTTACATCTCCAGCCATTTTTAGTTTCTGAAAATGCCATGTGGAGCTTGTTTCTCTGCTCGATTATTCCGATTTAGGTATTTCTCCCATTTGTAATGACACAAAGTTACAAAGCCGTCATTCTTAAAAGGTTTTTTCCCTTGATAATGCCTTATTGTATGTTAGAACTACATCGGCATTACTGAAGCTCTGCTTATTATTAAAATGAATAAATTAGCCAGTAAAGTATTTCACTTTTATATGGAGTGGAATGTAGAAATATATGGAAGACTGAAAGCATGACTTGAAAGTTTGTCGCCTGAAAGTCAGTAATAACTATGTCTTGACAAGCTTGCATTTAATATGTGTAAGCAACATACAGGCTAGATTTTCTTTTAATTAAAAACAAACAAACAAGCAAAAAAACCACCAGAAAACAAACAAAAAAACCCCTTCAGACTTTCAGAAAGATGTCATTGCTTGAGGTGTGCCTCCATGACTGTCCAGAAATAGAGTTGTTGGGTAGCAGATGTGACCATAGTCTTGATAGACCTTGACCTATATAAACATAAACATTTCCTATAGACTCTTAGCTGAATTTTAATCTAGATTTTCAAAGAGAAGAAAATAGGTTTAGAGTAGAAGGCTTTTTAAAATAACACAAACAAAAATGTTTAAATGTGACTTTTTTTGATGAGAAATTTCAGGTGAGCCAGGAAAGCATTAAAATATACTACAGTGTCAAGAAAATTAAATAGGCTCCTCTTCTCTGTTTATATCCATTACATATGTGCACGTACCACAGATGCACACGGACACAACGGAATATTTATAACATTGAACACACTTTCCTTTCTGTGGTCACCGAGAGGTGCAGCTAGCACTCTCAAAACCAGTAGACGCTATTTCTCCAAAGCGATCCTTAGCCATTAAATCCTCACTTTTGGATTTGATGCACTGAGGGGGAAATCACCGCGGGGTAGTAAGAAAGGGAAAGCGAGATGAATGCTGTGTTGCACTGTGTACGCAGTGAAAGCACGTTGTTGGCACAGTGAATGAGTGTTTTAGTTGCCTACTCTTTCTGTAGGCAATGTTGCAGAAGTGGATCTTAGAATGGGACTTCAAGAGGAGGAAGGTGGGTGTTCCAGACACCAGGAGTGACAAAATGAGAAATCGTGGGAGCTTGTGGGAGAAGTGGCCAAAATGGGTCATAGAAGCTGCTGTAGTTGGCGGAAGAGTGATGTCGTTACAACAGGAAACGGAAGAGTGGTTGTTGCAAAAGCTTTTTAAAGTTTTATTTCTAAATGCTTTTTAAGGGCTTTTTTTAAATTCTCCTGTAGCTTCACTATTGACCATTACAGATTTCTAAGTTGATGCCTGTGAATTCTTTAAACCGTTATGATACTGTAATTTTTTTTATATTGTTCAAAATAAATATCTGGTTGTGATATTGACATTGTCTGTACACCCTTGATCACTCCTGTATAGCTAAATGTATACTCTGTATATTGTGTTCCTTTTGATATCTCATTTGGGTCATAGTCGATGAGGAAGGTTGCAGAGGTGGTTGTATTCTAGTTTCCAACCAATTCTGCAGCTTTAAAAGCTTTTTCCAATTGAAAATAACCTTGTTTTCAAATAGTATTTCAACTGGAATTCTACTAAAGATGTTGTTCTGTATGTGAGAACACAATAAATATATTGACTATGTTGTTATTTGGATGCCACTTAGTGTTGACAGACAAAAATAAATTTTCTCAGAATTTTATTGGAGAAAGCTAATAAAAGACTAATGATCAAAAACTGTATGCAGTTTCCTGAGCACCTGGGGAGTAAAACATCCAGCATTGTAGACCTTGAAACACTTTGAATCTTTCTGTCTTCACATTTATATTGAAATGGAGTAGGTAAATGTGGGGATAAAGTAAAGGTAGAGGAAACTTTGAGGAAAGGAGGAAATCACATTTTTATTCAGAAAACTCAACCAATAATAAAAAGATTAAAATATAGCATGCACAATCTCATTGTAAACTTACTGAACATGGCAGTCTTGTAGCAGAATTATCTAAACAGGATGTTTTACTGCAATTTAAATTATTCCTTTTTTTTCATTTTCAGTTTCTTGTGTCTTTACTGAAAGCAAGTCAAATTAATGTGTTGTGGGTTTTAGCTAAAAAACTGTAGTAACTTAGTTCAGCTTTTTTTTTGGTCCAATGTATTATATATATGTATGAGTCCTGAGTCCTTCATCTGTGCTTGAAATTCTTGGTCCTGAATGCATTGGGTCAGGCTGAGGTGGAGTTCATCTGCCCACAGCAGCTCTCTCGATGCTGTTTTTGGAGTGTGTTCTGAGGAAAACCCTCTGTGAATGGCCTCTTCTTTGGGACAGACTGAAGCTTTTTAAGTATTTGCCCTCATACAGAACATGACTAGGTGTGTTTCTGTGTTTCACATTGTTGAAATCTTACCGATTCTGACCTTAAAAGTTGCTGCTTTCCAAGGAATTGTTACTGTGTATGTATATTCCCAGTGGAGGAAAATACAGAATGGTGAAACTTGCCTGAAATTTAGAGTTAAGGGCTATCACTGCATGCATATTTTGTATAAACTTGGAACATATTTTTCACTTCACAAGAACAAAAACCCTACTGTGAAGGTAAAGGGGCGTTTTCTTCAGGTGGGTCACAGCGATGACTTGCACATGGTTCTTGATCAGCTTTTACCTTGTTTTAACACCTAAAGTGGAGGTTTTCATTTTTTCAAATTATATTAGGAAATAGTTCTTCACTCATAAGGTGAAAAAAAGAATTTAGAACCTGTCTGAAAAATATATGAAAAAAATATTTTATGCCTTTTAATAAATAATTTTCATGGGACTTACTGAAGTAGTATTCTTGTGACTTGTTGATTTGGCTAATTTGATTTTTTTTAAAAGAATTTCCTTTACACAAAGGTAAAGTGAACTAAGGCTGCTCAAGTCCTGTCTTAAATTTTGAAGGGTTTTTTGCAAGTGGAAAAAAAGTATCAGTGAATAGTCCAGGATGTGTTATTTTTATTTCAGAGTCTCAGTGTAGCTTAAAACTGAAAGCTACCTCTTAATTTACCTGTTTTTTTGCTAGGGAATACAGTTTTAGACAGTCAAGACTGATACAGTAATTGAAATGGAAAAGTTACATGTTACTTACATGCATAAGTACTTCTAAAATCATATGGATGCTGTTCAGGTCTGTTGTTTTAGGCACAAAATTATGGTTCCTTAGATGAGATTAGGTCTTACTCAAGCCGTCTAAAGCTTCCTTTTGACTAAATGAATGGCTTTGCCTTGAGTCATCACAAACCTTCCTGTGCTAAACAGGGAAGTGGAACAGAGTATATCCACAAACGCTCTGTCTGTGAGTTCTGCTGCACTGAGGGTCAGTATGTGATAACCGGGTCAGTAATCCTTTGGCAAAGAAACTAGGTATTTGATAGAACTTGCAGAAGATAGAACATTTTAAGAATACAGTTTAAAACTTGACTTGAAAAAAAGGTAGTCCTGTAACTTAAATTGACAACAAGATGCACCATATGCCCACAAAATAATTACAGAGCTTATCTTTGGCCAATTTCAGCAACTTAATTGAGTTGTCTGTGCACTCGGCAAAATCATTTTGAGGACAGGGCTACGTGTATTTTCATTTGGATGGAGTATTAATGGCAGAAACTCGTAGCTCGTCTCTTTCATATGCTTTTGAACTGACTGTCTTCAAGTGAGCAAAAAAAATGACGGTGGGCTTTGAGGGAAAGGTGGGACCCATTCAGTCTGAACTTCTTTGACTTCTCTTGTATAAGAATGTAAGAAGTGCTCTGCGAGGTTTTGACTAGTCTAGCCCAATCACTGAAGATGCATATGTGAGAATATAAGATCAGGGCACTTTCTGTTGTTCTGAACTGCAATCATAAATCTGACAGTTGACATACATGTCTTTTCATGAAGGTCTGCCCAGATTATGAGGAAAGTTAGGGGAATTTTTTTTTCAATGAATGCTTTTGCTGTTTCTTGGCCTAGTGCTTTGCTGTTCATTTTTTCTCCCAGTTGCTCAACAGATGATAAAATGCTCACAGCAACGTAGTAATAATTGTCTGATTTGCACTTTTAATGGATTTGTTTCTTCTCCGAAAAACTTTAACACTTTAACTACTTCTGGATGTTTTTCAGTTCTTTTGCATCTCAGTTCTTTCAAAATGTGGCTTCTTGTGAAGTCAGATGTATTTTGACAATTGAGGCAAGTAAGGTCTAGCCTGTAGCTTAGATCTAGCTCCCTGGGCACCTACCTTTCCTGAAGTAGGAGCTTCTTGGATATTGATCACAGTGAAATGGACTATTGAGTTCTGGAGCCTGTTTTTCGGAGATTTCTTCCATCCTGATGTAGTAGAAGCATGTCTGTGATGGTTCAAGTTCAGATGTTCCTCTGCCATGAAGCAGTTGCCTGAAGGCAGGTGTCAGTGGGTTTGTCTTGTAATGGATGTGATGGTGATGATACAATGCAGGGGTGGTCAGAAGCTATTACCAAAACCTTTTATTTTGAGCTTTCATTAAAGTAATTTATGGTACCTTCATGTAATTCTTACTTTATTTTGAAATATATGTCCTTATAAAGAGAGGTGGAACTTTTAAAAGGGATAAAACCCTGAAACAAGACTTAGCTTACCGTAGAGATGCAGAATCTCACTAAGTTCAGGAAGCTGAATGTGGATATCTTCTGGAGACAGCTTTGGCTTTAGGGTTGCTGAACATCATGTTGTTCCAGCTGGTTGTTGTCTTTCTAATGCTTTTTTTTTCTTTTTTTTTCTTTTTTTTTTAGGATTTTAAGGAAACCTATGCTATCTCTTTTCCCAAGACATCTTACTTTGGCATTTGCCTTAGTCATTGCATGAGAATTTGTTAGCTTAGTCATAATTTTAACTTCACATGCTGTGTGTGGAATTGTTGTATTTAAGAATTCCCATGGAAACCTCTTGCATCAGGAGCAGTCGCAGCATACACGCTGATGCTGGCTGACTGAATAGAGCTATTTTACCTTAACATAACTTGTCATAGTCTGAGTAGTTTTGTAGAGGAAAAAAATAAAGCTTATTTTGGGAAAAAAAAGTCTTTAATTATAAATGGCAGATGAATATTTTCATATGCATTACTTTGCATGTAAACATAGTTGTAGATTTAACTGAATAGTGGGTTGCTTTGCCCTATTTGCTTTGTGAAACACATGGCTTAAGCTGTTTTCTTTCGAGTTGCGAAGCACCAGAGTTGCTTTTTTACCTTCCTAGGGAGTGATTAAACATTTTCTGCACCTTTTAGTGAGTATATGTTATGTTGGTTTTTAAAGAAAACAAAAAACCAAACTTTAAATGAATGACAGTTGCAATGCCATTAATGAAAATAGTTGGAAGGACTTGCAGGGGATGAGATTAGAAACAAATTGAGGAAGTTTGTGCTTTAGAACAGTATACCCTTTCAGAGCCTATTGTCATTCTACTATAGTTTGAGTCTTCATAGTTATAAAGTATGAAGCAAGAACAAAAAGTTTAGAATGCAAAATGCAGCCTTTTACCTATAAGTTTGTATCTGGATAGGGTTATCAAATAAAAAAATACAGGCTAAACTAATTTTACTTGGAGAAGTAAGTTTTACTTACAGATGAAGATGAGATTTTATACTGTCACACAGTTTGCAAGAAGTATATATGTGAATTAGTTATTTATCATCACTTTACAATTTGAAATGATGTCACAAGGAAATTATTTTCACTATTGATTACTATAGTATATAATTTTCACTGTGATTGAGTTTGTATTTAGTTGTTTTCCTTACAGAAGAACTAAATGTCTGTGGTAGATGTTATTTCTGTACTTCATCTCAAAGCTGTATTTTACTGCATCTCCACTTCAATCAACAGCATAAAATAATTTTTGTATGTCAGCTTTATCTTTTGAAGTGGTTCCTTGGATCAGATTAATTGCATGCATAAAATCACCTACCTGTTATAGAAGGAGGAGGTTATGGTTTCTTACACAGTAACTCAGTTCGCTGAACCACCATATATATTGGTGTTTTACATGCTTAGTGTGTGGGTGGTTGGTTGTTTGTTTATAATTTTTCATATACAGCTGGTTATTTAATTCAAATAAAATATTTCTTTTGTCCTAGTTCTTAATTGCTTATGGCAGTTTTCAAACAGCTTTTAACAACTTTTCAGTAATCTTTTGGCTAATTAATACACTGTACCATCAAACTGAATGTCTCTACATGGGGAGAACTTGGTCTTGGAGTTTTACTTTAATAACCATGTTACCCTCATGTTAATAACATCATTGTCATTCAAAGACAACATCTTGCCTTAAAGATCTTGAGATGCTGCTGCCAACAGCAATGTGGTTCTAATTTCCAAGTGTCATGGGACACAGAAAATGACAACCATAAATGATGAAATCTGAAAGATGGACTAAAATTTCATTTATTTTTTCAGTTATTGTATCTGAGTTTATATTTCACAGGTGATTTCTATTAGTAGTAATTTTTACCTGCAGATAATACCTGCAGTTGCAAGAATTCTGAGATTTCTTCATTGAGCTCTGATTTTGAGATTTGGAAGTATTTTCTTGTAGCAGGGGAATTTTGTGAGCACTGTATTAAAAGGGGGTTTGTAATCTAGAGGAGGGCTAATAATACTACTAAAAAACTGGCAGAGTATAATCAAATCTGTATTTTTTAAAATCTGTTATTTATTGACTTGATTTATTATTATTTTTGTCACTATAACACTTTCTTCTTTTGAGGCTGTGGGTCAGCTGTTTTAATAATAAATAGTGCAGCACAGATGGCAGAAACCAGAAATAAAGTAGTACAAATACAAAATGATGCTGATGTTTGCACCTGCGAGAAACCCATCGTTTATCAGGCCAGATATTACCCAGGGACTTATTTGCCTATTCTGACACATCTTGCTTTTAGGAGTTGACTTTGTAGCGCTGGATTGATGTGTTTTGACTTGTGCTTGCCTTGTGTTTAAGAAAGCAGCTGTAGGCTATAGCTGTGTAACGTCACAGCCTTCGCAGAAGTGTTGCTTTACGGCACGTTCATGGTGCCGCCGTGCCAAAGTGTGTGGCTCTGGCAGTCATGGTGACGGGCGGCTGTCCTCGCAGTTAAGTTGGGGGTTTGCTTGGAAGAAGCGGGGTGCTGCAGTGCCGGGGTGCAGACAGGAACCCTGTCAGCCAGTTCTGCTGCTGGACCTCCTCCCGCTGTCTCCCTCTGCTTTCAGGGAGGCTGCAACCTGTGTTAGCCAGTCTCCTGAGAGGGTTGTAAAATGCAGCAGTTTTTTACCCAGTTAAGGCAAATTTAAGCAGTTGGCTGGTGTTGTTTTTTTGAGATTATTGACACTCTTAAGTGAATTTATTGCGGTAAACCCGTGAAGAGTTGATGAAAGCAGTTTCAGTAAAATCTGATTCGTTGGTAGGAGTAGGATTTGCCTGGTAGTATGTTATGTCTTACTGATTTTTGGTGCAGAGCAGTCCAGAAAAATTGAACCATCGGCTTTGATCGTCATTTGGTTTGATTTTAAATGCAGAATCTTCCATGACCAGAACTGCACTGTGACTGTTGCAAGTACAAAGATGTTCACATCTTAGTTGACCATCGTTGAGTCAGTCCTTTAGCCAGTACAGAGCGTCAGTCCTCCCGTATGCTGGCAAAATCAAGTGCACCCTTCATGTTATATAAGGTTTTGTTGGCTTAGTTGTCTCTTTGCCCTGTGGGAAATGCAAGTCTTGGGCCTTCTCTGACTCCTGACAGCGTGTACAGGGAAAGCCAATTGAAACATTTGGTAAAGTTCAGTTCTACAAGGCTGGAATAGAAGCAGGTTTTTGCTATTTCATGACTGCATTTTGTGGCTGTTAATCACTGGCAAACTGATTTAAACCTAAAAGCCAACGTTTGAACAGCAGAGAGTTGGGCGTTTTTTGAGCGTGTGTAGCAAAAGCTATAGGTGTCAGAAGCTTGTTTAACAGTTTCCTTGACTCAAGCAAAGATTACTACTAGCTGTTCTTTTTAAAAAGTTGGTATTTTGCACTTACTGCTAGAACAAGTTGTTCATTGCCCAATCTTAGTCATTTGCTAAGTTTTGTTTTTCAAAAGTTGTTACAGGTATAATTGTGAGCATTTTTCCTTAAATATTGACAAAATTGGGTAAAGCTTAAAACACCTACCAACTGGAAGAGGCTTTAGTCGTCTTAAGGCTTAGACTGCTTTAATTTTTGTTAAGGTATCATAAACTTTGGCTGTTGTAAACTAAAGAAATTCAAGAGTGACTTCCAGCCACTGTTGCAAGTATACTCTTGGAGAATTGTTGCAATTTTGTGTGTTGTGTGACTAGTAGTGCAATCAGATAAAATAATGATTGCAGAATGCCAGAAGGAATTTTTAATACTACTAGTAGTGTTCATCTTGAATCTCTGTTATCTTTGGTAGGGCAAGTTTCGGAAGACCATGATAGTGACTCAGAGATCATGAATGCAAATAAAGGTCCTGGTACCATTGGTTAACGTTTTGGCTAATTTAGTTTTTGTTGTTGACCTAAATTATATGGAAATATTAGAAAAAGAAGACAGAATGTTAAACTGCTCTTGACTTAGTTATGACAGAAAAAAAAAAGTTTAATACTGGGGAGATTTTTGTGCATATTACAAAATAAACTAGAGAGGGAATAAGTGAGATGCCCATACAGCATATTTCTTCTCCATAAGATTTGAGAAATGCTGCATTTAATCAGCCCGGAACAGATCCACAGAAATTTTTATTTATTTTTTCTTGAGGCTTGTTATCTTTGATGTTCTAAGTATGTTATGACTCTAAGACTAGTTGTTACACTTATTGAATTTAATACTTGGCCTTTATTATGGTTTTCTTTAAAGGTTTCTCTACAAGTCATTTTGCAATTAACTTTTCCTGTAAAAGCAAATGGCACAATACATGTGACCTACTTTGCAATGTTTCAAAAGAAAATTCAATTTCTAATAAGCAGTGTTCATTAAATACTATTTGCCATTCCTTTTCTTTTAACTGAATTTAAATAATCAAGTAGTTCTTAGTGTAGAAGAGGTGGGGTTCTTTTTCCTCTCTTTCAAATAATCTAATACCTCTTAGGTCTGTGATTTTTTTTTAAAAAAATTATTTTATATTTTTTGTATTCAGGTTAACATTACAAATAAAATATTTTTATGCTGAGGCTTGTATCATCTTCTCCTTATTATATCACCTGCCATCACAGCGATTTTTGAAAGCCTTGAGCATCTGTTCTCACAGGATCTTCTTTTTGGCTTAACTGTTTTGCTTACCTGTCCCAAAGTTAGTACTTTTTGACTGCTGTTTCTGTCTCAATGTCTGGTTCATTTGGGATTTGTTGTTGGTTTTTTTTTTGCTTATGTGCCCTTACCATTGGCTCTGAAGGTGTCTCAACTTTTTTTCCTCCCATTCTTTTCCATGGAATTACACTTTGGCACACCTTGCGACACATTCTAGGATTTTCCAACTTGTCAAACTTGAAACTACTTGAAACTACTGTATCAGCTTGCTTTATCAATATTCAACAAACATCAGTTTGTCAGTTTGGGGGAAGGTTGTGTTTTGGAAGTCGGCCTCCCAAGTGTCCCCACTTGAGCATGATTTGGTTCGCATTGCAGAGTAATCTTGGTGGGAGTGAGTTTGATTCCTTCTGGGTCAAAATAGGCTGGAGGAGATGCTCCAGGTGTGCACCAAACATGTTCCACTCAGTGGTGGGCAACCAGGCCATGGAGTCAAGTGTTTTAGTCCTGGCTAACTGTAGTTAGGAATACGTGCAATATGTACATTAGGCCCTCAGGACCAGCTTTTTGGTTTTACAAATCGCTGCATTGCTTGCTGGCACAGATGTGGCCTCCAAACTTTGTTATATGAGTGCTCAGCTGATGCCACCAGTAGCTATTTAAAGTGTTCTTTTTGTTCACAGCCAGTTCTTCACTAGGAAAGGAGAACTTTAGTTCAGTTTGGCATGTGTTTTAGTTGTATATTTTTTTCTGCAGGGATCTTTTTGTCACAGTATTTCAAATCACTTGTATATGCAAGCATGGATGTTTATTTCAATAGTTGCTCACTGTCAAATATCTGCATTTGCTCAAAATATATGTGAGTATATAGTATTTTGGGATAGTGTTTCTGGTACATTTTCTAATGGTCTGCAATACTTACCCATTGCAATTTCTCGTCTTGTGCCTTTTGTATGTATTCAAAAAGTCCTAAATACTTTGTGATTTACAGACACGAGTGCAACTTTTAGTATTTAGTGTCTGCCCTGCATGTCTGATTTCACATTTCTACTGTCTAGATTTGGCCAAGGAACAAACAACTAGCAGGTTCAGTTATAAGGTTTGTTTGGGTTTTACAGTTGTCTAGATTAAGTCAACAAAGCAATTCACGGTTTATCATAGTAGAAGTTACTTTGATTTGAATTCTTTACTCTCAGGTTGAAAAAGCCTGAAATCCCCTTATGAGTAAGAATCAAGACGTTCCTTTTCTTGAAACTATCCTAAAATTCAATCCAAGTCCAGACTGCTGCACTAAACAAACAGACATGTGCCCATGCGTTACTAAGTAGCGTGTTCTGTTGTGAGCTGGGTGGATTAGGTCAACTAATAGCTCCTCTTGCTCCCAGGGGCAGTCAGCTATACCTGAAGTTCATGAATGTCTAATCTGTTCTTTAAAAACATCCAGGGGTGGGTGTTCCAGTGCTTAACTGTCCTCCAGGTTGCAAAGATTTTCTAGATACCTAGCCTAAATCTCTTGTTCTCCTCAAATTTAATACTTTCTATTTCTACAGCAGCGTGGAGAGTAGTTTATCGTTTTCCTCTTACAGCAATGACTGCTGGCGTGTGCCTACCTTAGTTTTCTTTTGGATTGTGCAAACGCAAGTCTCAATGTTTCTTCACAGATCAAGATTTTTTTTTTTTTAGATCGTACTCTATTAGAGAGTCCCTCGTGTGATGTCTGAAAGCTGACAAAGAAATTTTTAATGGAAATTATTTGGTAATATGTGATGTCTCTAAAGTGGGCATAATAGAGCAGGAGAGATTACACCTGATGTTTGTACATCTTACCTACTCATGTAGCACATGCAAGCATGAAGCTAACTCTTACGGGGGTATACTGTAATTTTATCACTGGAACCTTATCTGAAGTTCATGTCCGTCCCTATATATGTGCTGCTACCTCACCTCTGTTTCCCACCTATTGCTATTGTAACTGATAATACGAAACTTTGTACTTGCTGTTACCGGGTTGATCTGCTTGTATGATGGGTGTTTTGTAGCAGGGAAAAAAAGCCCTGTATCTAATTTAAATGATGCGAGTATTCCTCCTATAGAGATGGGCCTTTTGGTTACAAGGATGGAAAAACTGAAAGCTTGTAGTTATTTTTCCTCTGCCGTTTGTCACAAGAAAGTCTGGTTTTATACATGTAAAGTAATAGATTTTTATTGACATGTAATATACTGTTGCAGTTGTTACTGTGCAGAGAATTTTGGAGAGTTTCTAAATCTTTTGATGACTTAAAAGGAGTTTACAGTTGCTGTTTTGGCTTTCTTGACGAAACAATAAACTGTTGTAAACTTTCAGAGCAAGATATCTTCATGTCTTTGATATCCTTTTATTCTTCTTACATTTTAGATGCTGGCATCACCATCAACATCAGGTCAGCTGTCTCAGTTTGGGGCAAGTTTATACGGGCAACAAAGTAAGATTTCCTTTTATTCTTGATGTATTTGTTTTATGCTGAATATATTTTAGTTTCACGTTCTTCGAATAAAGAGCATGTGTATGCCTTTGTTTTCTGGTGATTGTAAAAAAGACAGTATGTCTCCTTATTTGCGTGTTTGGTTGGGATTTTTTGAAGATACGCTTTTGCTTTGCTTAGAACGCATTTTTGCAGCGTTTGGTAATGCAAAGTCATATATTGACACTGTATAGCTGTTAAATATCCAAATATAATCATCCTGTAAAAAATATCTGTGATGTAACTGTGATTCTCTGAAGGAAAAAGAAAGGAAAGTGAGCCAGGCCAAAATGAGCCTACTTGAGAAAAATTTGTAAGGAATAGAAAGAAGTCATACCTTCAATTATAACTGATATTTTCTGCTCTACAGGAGCAAATTGAGTGCATGCTTGGCAACTCACATTCGGCAAAGCACTATAGCAGTAAGATGATTGCCTTCTGCGCCAGTGTGATTCTTTCCCATACCTTGAAGACTTTTTCTGCCTCTGCCAGTCTTGTGTACACTGTTGCAATCTATAGAGCAACAGTCACCCTGTGGTACCCTACCCATCTGATTTATTGCAGGGCCCAGCCTTGAGAACTGAACCTTCTTGTAGCTGAGAGGTACATCCAGAAAGTGGCTCAGAATATGCGAGTTAGATACAGTTATTCAAATAAAAGTGGTCGGTGAACATCCCTCTTCTATCACTGCATGCCTTGGAATCTCTGCAACTCTCTTGCCAAGTGCATCTGACTCAGATTCTGAGAAAAAGCATCTGAATTCAGAGTACTTTAGAGAGTCTGGACTTTTTTATTTGGACGAAGTAAAAGCTTTGCTAGGTGCATGGCTTTCACAGTTTCTTTCGGCTTTCTTCAAATAGTTTAAAAAAATACAGTGATGTTTTTACTATGTCGGTGGCTGTTAATGAGTGACCACATATAAACTGACATTTGATTATGTTACTGAGATATATACGAGCAGTTTCTGACCAGTAGAAGAGTCATGTTTGGCTCTTGGCTTTTTTGGTCTTGAGTCTGGCACTATTTAACCTTTCAGACTTAACTGTGTAAAGATACTGAAGTAGTTTATTCATTCTGTTTATCACACTTTTGTTTAACTTTTTTACATCAACTTTGTTGTTCATTCATTTGGTCGTGGGGCCTAGGATGTAGTCTCTCTAGCATGGATGTATGCATGGCTGAAAACCAAATACTGAAAAAAAAGGGTGAGAAACTTCTGTGTTGAAGTCAATGTTTATGATTAAAATACTTTTAGGAAAAACAACTCTCAATGTCTGTGTACTTTTAGGTTGATAGTCAGTCAGTAAGTAAAATACCCTGTTACACAGCTAATGTAACCTAACTATTAGGCAGGCACTTCATTGATCAGCCTCCAGTGTAGTCCATTCAGATCTCTTGTCTCAGTTAAAACAGTGGAAAAAGGAAGCATAAAAAACCCATTTTCTTTTTCTTATGGTGGATAGTTCAGCTGCCCCTACTTGGGAGCCACGAGAATATGGTACTACTTCACTGTAACAGCCCTGCTCATTAAAAAAATCTAGTTTAAAGAAAGCAAACAATAAGAAATAACCATCATTGTAAAACTGACTTTATAAAAATAAATTCTTGCACAAAATTAACCTAAATATCTTAGTAATGTTTTCCAGTGTACTGCATTTAGTTAGGAGGCATACGTATTTTTCTTTACCATTTTATTTTTAACATTTCAAGTAATTGTTAATCATCATGAAATATTATTTATAATATATATTTATGCTCATTGAAATTATTCAGGTTCAGGAAATTGCCAAAATATTTACAGTGAACATCTTGATATAATCAGCATTTAATGAAGTCTTAGGAAGCTTGTTAAGGAAGTCACACTACCTCTTAATCTGAATGTATAGAGAGAAATTTAAGTGTTATCAAAACTTTGAGTGTTATTGCAAACTTCTTGGATTGCAAATTGTAGGGTAGGACATGGTCAGACGGCAGTTCTTAAAGTGTGGAAGCTAAATGGCTGACAGGTTTCTTCAGACCTTGTTCCTGATAATAACCTGAGCATATGCTATGTCCGTTCTTTGCAGTTTTAGTATTTAATCATGTTATTCACTGGCATATTCAGCTCTTCTGCAGGGATGATCTACCATGGGAGATTCTTCATAATTTTTCTTTTGTTTGGTCTGCAAGATAAGTTTTCCTGTTCTGTGAGCCTACCTCAACCCAGTTAGACCAAAGCAATAGGGACAGTTACAGCTGTCGGGTTTTATATGCTAAGTTTGTTTTTGTTGCTGTGTTGCACTGAATGACTTTTTTCTTATCTTAGATCATCATTCCCAAACTTTATAAACACAAAAAAGCAATGTGAGAATGATGAGAAACTTCATAAAACTTTTGGACACCTTGAGACAGAGCAGCAACTGGTTCATCTTTTGCTGTTCTGAGTTAAAGTCATTTCTTTTACCTCACGAAGTGCTTACTTTATTCTGTCACACCCAATTGTTTGTGTAGAAAATACTTGTCGTTACAATGTTAAAAATCGTCTGTGTATTTTTAAGTGCTGATAGAGTGCAGTTAAAATGCGGCTTGCCTTTGTTTCTCAAAAGATTGAACTTGACTTGATTGTGGACACTGAAGTTCTGTTATCAGAAAGAAGCAACTTAAACATTACAGAGAACTGGCCTAAAATGTTGCTTTTGTTGTCCTGAAAGCAGTGTTATTGATAACTAAATATACATAACCTTATTTATTTTTTAGTAAAGGTTTGCTTAATTTTTACGAGACGGATCAGTGATCTGAAGACTGGCCAACTATATACTTGTTTATTCAGAAGTGATTAATGTATTTCTTGAGTGCAGTTACTGATTTTCTCAAAGTGCTGCCTTTTTTTGAGATAATTTGTAGATTTTCATGTCCTCATCAAAAAAACTCAAAACTGAACCTTTACAGTATACATCTCAAAGGAAACAAAATTTTATTAGTGACTTGAGTACAGAAATTCCTTAAAGAATTTTCCTAACATTTGACTGAAATGGGGCTAAATTTGCGATAATTGGGCTTCTACTACGCAAACGAGGACGTAGTTTTTACACTGCGCTTTCCTTCAGTTTTACACGACGTTTTTGTAGATTGTCAGCGTAAATTGTTTCCATCTACACCTGATGGAGAAGACTTTGTTCCTGATTGCTCTATATCTCCACCCCTCTGAATTTTTTTTCAATAGGTGCACTAGGCCTTCCAATGAGGGGAATGAGCAACAATACCCCTCAGTTAAATCGCAGCTTATCACAAGGCACTCAGTTACCGAGCCACGTAACGCCAACAACAGGGGTACCAACAATGTCACTTCACACGCCTCCATCTCCGAGCAGGTATTTATTGATAGCCACTATTTCTGCGGTTGTGTCTTTCTGCAGAGCTCCTGTTAAAATGTTCTGCATATTTTGCGTCGACTACTTTGCAGTCTGGTTGATTAAAAAGGAAGAAAAGTAGTTCCCTTTGACCACTGCCTCTGTTAGGGAAATAATACCGTAAAACAGCAAGGATGTACTGTAAGAGAGTATTTGATTTTTGTATGTAAAGGACAAATTGCTGGCAAATTCTGCTTCAGAATGTAAGAGGCTGTTTCTGGATTTTTCTGGTAAAAGTACAGTTAAGATTTTTGTATGGGTGTCATGCACTATACGAGAATATTAAGGTAGTAGGTCTGAAGCGCTTGTTAAAAAAAAGAGCTGTAACGCCTTTTCAGATGCATAAGACTTAAGTATTTATCTAAAGCTGACCAAGGACTTGATTAGTATATAATGGGTCATCTGGTATTTCTGAAGACATCCAAAAACTACATTAATTATAGAGAGTAATCCAAACATGCTGTATTGACGCTAAGCACAAATTAAGTTGCAACAGCTCAGAGTCCGTCCTACGTTAGTAATCTGAATGAGTAACTGAATACTATTGTACAGATTCATCTCTGCGGATGGTTTTTCTCTTTCAGGGGGATATTGCCTATGAATCCTAGGAATATGATGAACCACTCCCAGGTTGGTCAGGGCATTGGAATTCCCAGCAGGACAAACAGCATGAGCAGTTCAGGGTTAGGCAGCCCCAACAGAAGCTCTCCAAGCATAATATGTATGCCAAAGCAGCAACCCTCTCGACAACCTTTTACTGTGAACAGGTAAGACTGTTTAGCTGGACCATCCCTTCACAGCCATGGACGTGCTTAAATGCTGCTCTGGAAATCCAATTTTTATCCATTAGAATAAAGCTGAAAAGCTGCTTCGTGTGTTCTCATCTCGTGACAGTAAACTTTGAAGCTGCTTTTAATATTCATGCAGACATTTTGAGGCCTTCAAGCTAAATTCTGTTTCTGACTGTAGAATTTCTACTCCTGCTTCTTTAAAATAACGTGATGTTTCTCACATGTTTTCCACATTTATTTTTGAAACGTATGTTGATTTTTTGGGGTATATGCATCCATTTTAAGGGTGTTCATCTGTAAGTTGGGAAAAAGTAAAGCAAGATTTAAAAACACAATAGTTATTCTGGAAGGACAGTTAACTGATTCAGACATGGTAGGGACCTAATACTCAACTTCTTTAAATTCTAGAATAATACAGAGAACAGCGGTTTGCTCTTCATTTAAGGATTTGGTGCTCATTTGGATGTCAAAAGCTTCTTAATCTCTTCTGCTCTTTTTCTAACTCTGGGCAAGATTCTAGCATCATAAATCATTAGGCTTTTAACTGTGTTTACGCTTAGTTCATACTGATAAACTTGTAGTAAAAAGCGTGCTGATTCTAATTTTTTAATGTGTTTAGCCACGGCTTTGCACAGCTCACTGCTTTCCAGGCTTCATTCCACAACCTCGCGATCTCTGTGCTCCCAAATTTGTCCTCTTTTCTCCCTTTAGGCCCTTTCTTAGGGGATTGACTCTCGCAGGGAGCACAAACAAGCTCATGGCAGTCAAGTGCCACCTCTAACCCAGTCTAGTAATTTACATAATAAATATAGGAAGGTGAAAACTAATGTCACAGTTCTCTGAAACTTGGTCAGGCTATTTAGCTCTTTTCACACTGACACAGACACAAAAACAGTTTTGTCAATCACACAGAGATTTAGTCGTAGCAGTGATGTTCTTGGAATGCGAGAAGACTTTTTTATTTTGCCTCTGATAACGTAGGATTTGCCTTTTCTTTCTTGTGATGTATAGTGGCAAGTAAAGGAGATAATTTTAAAAGCTAAGTTCATAATTTAAAGTATTTTTGAAACTTAAACATCACAAAATGTTGAAATGATGTGCTAAAAACTCTACATGCAGAGGATGACTTTTGAGATTGATAGAGGTATAGAAGATACTTGATTAAATATTGTTTAGCTGTAGGGTAGATAATGAAATCCCTATCTATAGGAACATTTGAATTAAAATCCTTATCTTTCACTGTTTGCATTGTGTAACTCTTTTTCAAGAACCTACAATTTTTATGAGTTGAGAAGGAAATATCAATGGAACTGTCACAGGTTCTTATTCCACAGTTTATTAGCCTCTAGTAAGTACAGTGGTAGTACATATTCAGTTGTTAATTGATAAATATAGTAAAATTCTGAAATTATACTTGGAAAAAAACAATTTATGGTGTATCCTTGCCAGGTGCATGAATTACATGACTTCCAAGAATTGTTTTCTAAATGGTTGCCTTATTTGGAGCAGTTAAAGCTTTTAGGTTTTTGAACATAAAACCACTTCACTTTGCCTTTCTTAGTTACGTTGGTAAAACAGGTTATAAATTATTATAAAGAAGTGTGCGTTTTGTGGCCTGATCCCTTTCTTATCCCTGAAATTCTTGACATGGTTATTTCCAATTACTTCAAAAGCAAACAAAAAAAAGCCTTGCGTGAGAAATACTGTCTGTCAACAGGCTAGGTTATATGCCCTCAAGATCAAACTGACTGCTTTTGGCGCTCTCAACAGGTCTAGAATTCATAGAATCATTGAATGGTTTGGGTTGGAAGGGACCTTAAAGATCACCTAGTTCCCCCCCTCCTGCCATTGGCAGGGACACCTCCCAATAGACCAGGTTGCTCAAAGCCCCATCCAGCCTGGCCTTGAACACTGCCAGGGATGGGGCTGCCACAGTTTCTTTGGCCAACCTCTTCCAGTGCCTCACCACCCTCACAGTAAATAATTTCTTCCGAATATCTAGTGTAAATCTACTCTCAGTTTAAAATAGTTTCCCCTCATCCTATCACTACACTCCCTGACAAAGAGTTCCCTCCCCAGGTACTAAACTCCCCCTCCTTCAGGTACTGGAAGGCTGCTCTTAAGGTCTCCCTGGAGCCTTCTCTTCTCCAAGCTGAACCACCCCAACTTTCTCAGCCTGTTCTCATATGGAGGAAGATGCCAGGAAGGAGTTTGTTCAGATGCGTGAGATGTCAAAAGATCAGAATTTCTTTTACATACAGCACCTTGGGGAGACGAAGCAGGACAGGACCAGTCTTGACTTAACTATTCCCTTTCTTGGAGTCTCAATTCAAAATGAAGCATCTAGGGCTATTTCAGATTGGAATGAAATGCTTCAGATTTGTTACTATGGAAAAAGTCTTGTGTAGGTAAAATTTCCAGTAAAAAAAAACACAACCGCTTGACATTTTTATTTATGGAAGCTTCTAAAACATCAACTTCCATCCAGTTACAGGGGAAAAATGAATGTTGTGATTTCCCGCAGGGCAGAATTTCAGAATTTCACACTCAGCTGGGGCCTGCCTGAATGTCTCCAGCTCTCACAGAATGAAGCAGGCCTTTTTTAAGGGTGCTTTTCAGACCACAGGAGTCCTGTATGATCTTTAGATGTCTTCAAACATATCTGAATCTTTAATTTGGCTGGTGTCCTTGATGACTGCACACCATAACCGAGTCATGACAAACTTGATCACTTCAATGAACCATTTTTCCACCTGCAGAGGAATGGATTGCACTCTGAGTTTTCACTGTTGCATTTACTGCTGCCTCATTTTTCTATATGAAGTTGAGTAATGATCATATTTGTCATAACTTGTCTGTTGACAGATGTCTTAAGACACAGTGGCTATTAAATGAAGTTATTTTGAAGTCATTCCAGTTGTGTTGATTTAATAGTGCCTGCTACCACTCAGAGTTTTCAAAAGTGTAAAGGAAAATAGTTACAAATTGAGTTCAGGCTAATGTGGGTTGCTTAAACTTGAAATAATTTAAGTGTCTTAGGGATTTTTTTTTTCCCCCTTTAATGCCTTCCACTGGGAATTACAAAGTATGTATACCCTTTTCTCTGACTTCCTGGATTTTTTTCACAGTATGTCTGGATTTGGGATGAACAGAAATCAGGCATTTGGAATGAATAACTCCTTATCAAGTAACATTTTTAATGGAACAGGTGAGTTTATTCTAATTAATGTTTATCTTCAAGTACAGTAGAGAGATTTTTTTTTTTTTACTAAATAAGTCTAATTGAAAATATTTGGAATGCAACTTTCTTATGATTTTCAGGTGTTCCATAGAAGTTGTGCTCCAAAAGTGGTGCCAGGAAGCTGTTACTACATCATAACAGTTGTTTTTAATACTTTTGAAGACAAAGTGAAAGTATTCTGTAGACTACTCACTGTATCCCATGACTGTACACACCTAGTTGGTTGGAAATGCAGAATAGTGTACAGAATTGGGAAGAGGATCAGAGAAGGAAAGATTTATCCATTTGCTATGAAAGCATTACATGGGATAAAAACAGTGGGAAAGCATTTTTTGAAATACAAAACTCTTCTTGAACAGCTCATTTACAATGTGATCCTTTCCATCAGGTGTTTCAGTTGCGATTTTTCTCTAGGAATTACTTCTTCACCTGAATTTAATGAATCTGAGAGGGAAAAATATCCTTGTATGTAAATCCTTAGGTTTTTCCATGCTGACATTTCTGTAGGTATCTATGAAACATCTGAGGTGCTGGTGACATCACAGAGTGGAAGGGTTTGGGCATCCCTGAAGACCTTGTCACAGCCTTATAGAGCTGCAGCTCTAGCCTTGCCTATGTAGTATTTTCTGTTGCAAATCAAAAAACGTGCCCGTGTAACTTGCCCTGCATTGGCTCTACGGCTGCTTCAGCTTAATCTTTCCATGTCTGAGGATGTAAGAGTTCCTTGATGCTTCTGCTAACATGGATCATTAGCTTCTCTCAAATTTCTTCCTGATAGCTCCTTAAATTTTAATCAGGCTGCCTGTCCTAGTACTGTAATTTTGATAGACTCCCTGTATTTTATGCATGTGGTCTTTAATTCAAAATGAGCAGACCTTGTTACTAAATACTGTTGACTGTCTGTTGTTTAAAAACAAATCTCAAACATCTTGATGCTCCTCAGGCTTGTCTTGTAACACAGAGGCTGTAGTTATTTGTAATAATTATAGTAAGAGTAAAAAGATCAGCTTGAAGAAAGAAAATATATCCTATGTTTGTCTTGCACATAATGAAGTCTTTGAGTAAAAAAAAAAGTAAGATTACTTAAAATACTTGGTTTTATTGTAGATGGAAGTGAAAACGTGACAGGACTGGACCTCTCAGATTTTCCAGCACTAGCAGACAGAAACAGAAGGGAAGGAAGTGGCAATCCAACTCCATTAATAAACCCTTTAGCTGGAAGGGCACCCTATGGTAAGACTATACTTTTGAAAACTCTTCAAATGAAATTGTTATTTGATTGATTCACCTTTTGCTCCTTATAAGATAATGGGCAGTCTTTTCAGAGATGCCGGCCACTTGAGCTCCTAAGTCTCATTTTTTAAAGATAATAATTTTTTTAAATAATCAGTATCTCTGTGATTGGAAATTCCCTTCAGGCCTTGGAAGTATTAGAACTCATCTTCTTTACTTTCATCATCAACATAGGTTGTTGGGGTTTTTGGTCTGTTTATGATTACTCTGAAGCTGCTCACTCTAGGCTTTTCTTAGGCTATAGGTTGTTTTCTAATTGCATGCATATAAGATCTGTCAAGATCAGAGTTGTAAACTTTAGAAATACTATTTGATTACTAGAGGTGTTATTGTGTAAAAAGTCAACTGTAAACATACAGTGGATTTTCTCTGTTTATTGGTAGTACTTGCTGTAGTACTGTTCACTGTCACTCTGATGATGAACATCAGATTTCAAAAAATAACCTGTAACAGTCAGATTCCAAGTCTGTTTTATATCATTT